>NC_057810.1:8562310-8580446 GCF_018294505.1 Triticum aestivum
CTTCACCACATCCACCCACCCCCTCCCTCGCCTTCTCAGCCCTCGAGCTCCACCGTGCGAGGCAACAGGCAAGGCGGCGGGCAGAATCTGCTTCAACACCGGGCCGGCGAGCTGCGGAACCAGGGTGCGACAGCGCTCGACCCCTCCACCCCCCCTCCACCTCTTCTTCCTCGGGTCGCCGCTGTCTTCCTCAACTCCGGCCACCTCTGTTGCTACTAAGCTGTCGCAGGGCCTCCTTGCGCCTCCCCGGTGAGCTCCACCTCCTCTCCCCTCTTCCTTCTCGCAAACACTCTGTTTGTCCAGCAAATCGGCGATAATCCTGTTGATTCCGGCTGTAGTATTTCAATCCAACAGTAGCGCCGAACGGTAGTGGCATCATTCTGGGGTATAGTTAGTGCCATGATGGCACAAGCATTTAAACAACTGATAAAATATTACAAAAAACAATGCACAATGATTTTGCTAGTAGTTAAGCAAAGAGCAACTTTTCTCCAAGAAAACGAAGAGAATTAGTTTGTAAACACCACTGACAAATGGGACACGCCGATCACTTATCACTGCAATTTCCAACATATATATGACATTTGTTGTTTGAGTTGTTAGTTTTTCCCATTTCTCGTTCAGTCAATTCAGCCAAATGCAAAACCTTTATACAGAGAGATGGAAACAGATGCTTCATGTGTAGTATAAATTTTTTTACTAGGTTGCCAGAAGAGGGGGGGCTTACAGGTAAAACTACCGGGAATTGTTATGCACAAATTGCTAGTGGTTGCTTGGCCACTCACTACAACTAATTTCACATAACCAAAATGATAAAAAGGGAGATGATGGCAACCAGTTTAGAAAACATTGTACTAGTGAGTGGTAACTAGTTTGAAGAAAATTGTAAATAAGATTCCAGCAAATTAGTGATCTAATTATGATAATCCTGCTCACATACCACTTGCAGCAGAGGCAGGCAATGCCTCTATATGCTCTATTTTAGTGCCTAGCTAGAGCACAAACCTAGCCCCAGTTGTGTATTCCCAATTGCTAGTGGTCTAACTGATGTTTCCCTAGTTGGGTGAGACTAACTTGGCTCTTTCTTGGAGGAGACAGATCAAACAAGTGTTGTCAGTTTTTGTTTGAACTTCAAAGAGTGTTGTGACTTGGCTCTTAATCAAAAGACTGTTGTTAGTTTTTGTCTGAACTTTGTTTGACTGGAGGAAATTACTCTTAAATGCTAGTCCTATTCTGGTGGAGATTTTTCTTGTCCTGAGTTACACTGAAGATATTTTTCTGATAATATTATAAAAACTGCCTGGTGTGTGTTCAACTTGTATCTTCTAGCTTAAGTTTAACTTGTCCTGAGTTTAACTTGTATCTTCTGGCTTGTATAGATGTCAGCATGCTCCCTTTCTACTCATTTTGGAGAACAGGTTCTTCACTTCTAAGAGTTGTTTTATTGACACGGCACATTTGCAATGGAGTTTTATATATCCTTAGCCACTGTTCATTAATAGCAAGTCGACAACAACATCAGTAAAATTCAGTTAACAACAACATCAGTAAAATTCAGTTAATTAACTGAAGAAGAGAAGAGAGAAAGTAGAGAGCAAGAGGAGTACTTGCATTAACTGAAATGTTTTACTTTAAACTTGCAAAATTGCATTACTCCCTAAAACTACTGCAAGCAAAAACTACTGTTGGAGCGCACAACTGTAGGGATATTCTCTGGTCTACTGAAACTTCCACTACTGCAATTTACTCCAGTGATACTATAGTTCTTTGCACATTCTCTGCTCTACTCCACTGCATGCACTGCAATACACTACTCCACTGCATGTTTAATCAGTTAACAGAAAAAGGTACAGAACAAGCAAATGTAAGAAAAGAAGAGAGCTTGTACTGCCAGTACATCATCAGGCAGTTCACCAGAGATTTTCAAGTTAGAAATACTCCCAGGGGTAGATGAAGAGAGAATATCATGAAGGAACAATTTAGTTTTAATTAATGGAAAAGTTGCATTTACTTGTAGTGAAAGGAACAATTTCAGGTAATTATAAATATTCAATAGCAGCAGAGGCAAGCAGTAGCAGTAGCAGTAGATGCCAACTTCTGATATGCATGCATGCATTCTTTGCTTGTTTATATTCATTCTTGTAAACTGAACATGCTCATCTATCTATCTATCTATCTATCTACCTACTTAAGTATGTATGTATGCATTGTATTTTTATTTCCTTTGGAAAGTAAAGTTTATTTCCTGGCTGGCTGGCATGATGGCTCATGGATCCCTCAACTGCAGCTACAGTTGGAGCTCAATCTGATCTCATCTAAAATGAATCTATAAATACATAGTGTAGTTAGTTAGAGAGTAGCACAAATAGTTGTTGGATGCAGTTACTTGCGTGGGCCTGGCCGATGAAGAAAACTTTATATATATTCATACTGATGTTGACTCTATAAATCATACTTATTGGACATGTTTTATGTGTTGATCCATCAATTGATCACATTGAGAAAGACCATCGTGTCTCCGACCATTTTGCAAAGGTCATGTCTCCGACCATCGTGTCGTGATGAATTTGCAGGTACCCCGAGAGGCCCTTGAGTTTGCCGGAATGTTGATTAACTTCCGTTCTGGCAAATTCGGGTACTCCATATGTCCTATTTTCAGCAAAGGTCATGCTGAAATTTTCCGTGAATTTTAGCATGACTTTGCTAAAAATAGGACATATGGGGTACTTGCGACTAATGCATGGGCCGGGGTATCTTAGTACTTGGTTAAGTAGGATCAACTGCCCCGCCATTCTTGCTGCATTAAACCATAGGTGGCAATAGAGCCAAGTGATAGGCCCAACTTAGAATTCTCCTTAGCATCGATAAACCCTAGATGATAAACCCAACATAGGTGGCAATAGAGCCAAGTGATTAGTGCCAAGTGATTAGGCCCAACCTAGGGTGCCTCGGCTTAGGCTTTTAGGGTGCCTTGGCGTCGACAAACCGTAAATGATAAAAGCTTAGCTTTTAGGATGCCTCGGTGTCGACAAACCCTAAATGATGAGACCATGATCTTGTTCCTTGACAATAACCAACTTTTTGACCAAACTGTTTTCCTATTTAGAGCGAAACATGGCCAACAACGATGAGGCCGGCGGTTCGGGCGACAAGCAATTCTGGGAGCTGTCCCAGGAGACGGAGGAAGAACCTCACCGCTATGAGGACGCCGCGGAAGACACCGATCCTCACTACACAACCCCTAGTGGCGTCGGGGATGACACCACTGATGGTGCCGCCGAGGATGCCACCACTGATGATGGCGGCGCACACACAGATGGCAGCCAACGGAAGAAGCAAAGGAAGGACCGGCGCCCGAATGCGCTTAGCACCCTCAAGGAGGAATTTACTCAAGTGGACTCCGACGGGCATCCAACGGAACCCAAACATATATTCAAGGGGTATTCGCTTCAGCTTGGGTGCATTCTCCGGAGCACCGTCTCGATCAACACCGAGAACCTTAGGCATAAGGACCGAGGGAATTTGTGCAACCTCCTTGTCGGTGTCAAAACCGGCGGATCTCGGGTAGGGGGTCCCGAACTGTGCGTCTAGGCGGATGGTAACAGGAGACGAGGGACACGATGTTTTTACCCAGGTTCGGGCCCTCTTGATGGAGGTAAAACCCTACGTCCTGCTTGATTAATATTGATGATGTGGGTTACAAGAGTAGATCTACCACGAGATCAAGGAGGCTAAACCCTAGAAGCTAGCCTATGGTATGATTGTTGTTCGTCCTACGGACTAAAGCCATCCGGTTTATATAGACACCGGAGAGGGCTAGGGTTACACAGAGTTGGTTACAATGGTAGGAGATCTACATATCCGTATCGCCAAGCTTGCCTTCCACGCCAAGGAAAGTCCCATCCGGACACGGGACGAAGTCTTCAATCTTCTATCTTCATAGTCTTGGAGTCCGGCCGATGATGATAGTTCAGCTATCCGGACACCCCCTAGTTCGGGACTCCCTCAGTAGCCCCCGAACCAGGCTTCAATAACGACAAATCCGGCGCGTATGTTGTCTTCGGCGTTTGCAAGGCGGGTTCTTCTTCATGCTCCATGTGTTTGCCGGATAGTGTTCGGTTGCTTCATAAATGCTGCGCTCCTTGGCTTCCGCATCCAATAATGTTCTTCTTCCACGCGTCGCACGAATGCGAAAAGCCAGGGTATTTTTATGTTTTACCCCCTAGCTGCGCAAATAAGCTGCCTATAAGAGAGGCGAGGATCCAAATCCAAATCACATCATCCTCCTTCCGCAAGCACTCATCGAGGCGCATCTGACACCAAACCCATTCCAACATGGACAGTCGATGCGGCTCCTCTTCTCGCGCTCCCAGCCCTAAGCCAGGAGATTGGAGGAGATGCTCAGTCCCGCACAGCGAGTTAGTGACGCTCCAAGCAGAGGGATATCTTCCCCCGGCCTTCATGGTTCCGGTTCGAGCCGGACTGGCCACCTACAAAGGTGGGAAGCAGGCGGAGAGCGGCCCCAATCCCTCCAAAGGAGAGCGGGTGTGCTTCGTCTCCTACTTAATAAGGGGACTCGGATTTCCTATACATCCGTTTCTTTGGGGGCTCCTGGAGTTCTACGGACTCCAGCTTCATCACCTTACATCTGCCTCCATTTTGCACATCGCGGGCTTCGTAGCTCTGTGTGAGCTGTTCTTGGGCATTGAGCCCCATTTTGCGCTGTGGAAGAGGCTGGTTTGCCTCGTACCCCGCTCTCACGAGGGGTCGATATATCAAGTGGGCGGAGCCAAAATATGGCGCATCGCCAGTACCGGATACCTGTCCGGGACCCCGAAGAAGACGTCCGAAGATTGGCCTTCGGAGTGGTTTTATATGGAGGACGCTCCGCTGCCGGATCCAGTCCGGATCGGCCTTCCGGAGTTCAGCAACACTCCCTTGAAGAAACGCCTAAGTTGGCGCCCACGGAGCCCTCGACGAGAAGATGATAGTAGCGTCCATTACTTGATGGGCCGGATACGGCTGCTAGCCAATTCCGGATTAACCATGACCGGAGTCATGGCCACATGCATTATGCGTGCGGTGCAGCCGCTCCAATATAGGGGCCACCCCATGTGGGACTTCAACGGAGACGACGACGCCACCCGTCACGGCCGCAAGGGACCTGGTTCGGCCGACAATCTGGTGAAGATCCTGTCCGGCTTGTACAAGGGGGAGAAGGAAGACTTCCTCCGCACATATCCTTTGAACGGATTTTCCATGAACAACCCTCGGAGCTGGGTAAGCGGTCGCATGCATATCTGAACCGTGCCTTTAAAGGCAATTGTCTTATTGTATGATTTTGACACAGGAACTGGGTCGGGATGTGGATGGCATAAAAAGCCCAGCCCCACAACCCAAAGATCCAGAAAGGTCCCTTGATCCGGCCTCCGAAGAGGATCCGGACTTAGCGGTGGAACTGATCGACGGGGTGTACCACCAGCTCAGCATAGATAATGCTTTAGTCGCCATTATGGCTGACTACCCCGGTTTGTGTCTGGCTTCCCCGGTGAGTACGACCGAAGTCCTGGCACCGTTACTTCTTTAATGCTTAGTTCTGACCACCCTGCATCAATGGTGTTTGACAGGAAGCACCTTTACGGTAGGAAGTCGAGCCCGCGGCGACCGGCCAACAAGGGTCAGTCCGACCCAGCAGGCGGAAGAGGAGTGCGACGCGAACTGAAATGTCGCCGCAACGGTACGGAGCACCGGTATTTTTTAAGGGAAGGATTCCCAGGAGGTATATTAATGCTCATAACTTTTCCAGAAAGAGCGCTCGTCGGACAGTGTCCGGAGAGGTTGCCAATCAAGCCTCCGTCAGCCATGCTCCAACGCATGGCCCGGAAGGGGAGGCGAATACAAGGAATGAGTCGGACGCTCCTCCGACGGAGGATGCCGACAGGCTGTCCGCCACCCGGTCTGAGGTGGAGCGCCATGAATCACAGGCGTCGCCGGACAGTTCTTCGTGACGCGTGTTTCTCCCCGGAGGCGTTAAATGCCTTTGATGCGGGAAACGCGCACCTCCGTGCCGCTCAAGATGGGTTAACCAGAGCCACGGAGCAGTATGTGAAAGACATACGTGTAAGTAATTTTAATAGTTATATATGCCAGTAGCCCCCGAGACTTAAAATGGTTAAAGTAACTGATTTAAGGATCAATTTTTATGCAGGATCTTACGGAGAAGAATACCCATCTGTCCCAGGAGCTCCAAGAGTGCAAGGCCCAACTTGAGGCCGCACTGGCCGCCACAGGGGGAGCCACAGAGACCCCCGTTGGTAAGACGTACTTTGAAAAGATAATTAATTAACAAAGTGCGGCGTGAATCTGACAATAATATTGCAGAGGGCGCCGGACTAGATCCAGACAAGCAACAGCTACTGCGTCAGCTAAAGGCTGGCGAGAGGGTGCTTATGAAGGTGCAGCAGGAGAGAAACAAGCTCCAAGATGCCCACACCCAGCTAGGAGAAGAGCTGAAAGGTGTTCGGGCCCAGCTGTCTGGCTCCTTGAAGGAGAATCAGCGACTTCGTCGCGGCATTTATAGTAAGTGCTTGAGGAAATTCCTTTGAAAAGAAGAATTCGGCGAGGAAGTCGTTTGACAGAAATATGTCTTTAGGTGTGCTCACAGGTCGCCCTGCGGAGGAAATGCCTGGATCAATAGGTGACTAACTTCCCGAGCTGGCGCAATTGTTCGAACATGTTCGGCAGGCGATGAGTGGCGTCGTTCAGGCTTTATGGCCATCCGTCTCCCTACCCGAGGGCCTTGGTGAGCTTGCTGAGAAGCTCCAGGGAGCACGGCGACGCCTCCGTTTGTGGAAGATATCGGCCTGCCGTCAGGGCGCCAGGGAGGCCTGGGCCATGGTGAAGACGCGCTACCCGAAGGCTGACCCAAACCACATGGCCGAGGTCGGACCTGCGGGGCCCGATGGGAAGGAGATCCCTGTGAGCTTGATGTATGGCCAAGTAGAACTGGCCGCGAAATATTCCCAACAGGACTATAAATTAGACAGCCTGTTAGATGGGATTGAGGAGGAGTACAATCAGTCGGTTTGACGATGTAATTTGAAATGACATGTAAGATGCCTTCTAGCCGGATTGTAGATCGTTTGTCTTTGCGGACCGTTTCACTTCAACCTCGGGACCCAACAGTCTGGAGTGTGTCCGAATACCCCTACGGTTATAAAAGAACCAGGGCATGCATGGAGACAAGGCGTCGGGGTCATAATTGCTTTATCAGACAAGTGCCCAACTAGTTATGTTATATTACATGGTTAGTAAGAAACATCTTCCAGGGAGAATAGTTCCGTTAAGGGTTCCTTTCCCTGGGAGGCATGCCCTAAAGTGCAATGCCGGACTGCGAAAATAGCAGAAAAAGCATCTGGGGGCTTATAAATAAGTAAGTAATAAATCATCTTTCAAGTCACCGACCGAATATTCTCTTAAGAATGCTAGCTTTCGGCTTCACCCAGTCTGAGGTACACATCCGTCTGACCCGGCAGGAACAATCGCAGAGGTGCTTCCTTTACCTCCTAGCCGAACAATCGGGAACGTAGGGGTAAGCACAGGAGCCAGGCAACCTAGCTTGGCCAAAACTTAAGTCATATCGATGCATATAATGGTGAATAAAAGGTACATGCGGAAGTATGACACATGTATTGGGCGTGAAGCCCATATTAATAAGCTTCTGGTAAAGAAGCCCCCAGGTATAATGAGTGCTAGGAGCACATCAAGTGTGTGCGAACAAAGCGCAAATCAGCCTATCAAAGTTATTGAAAAAAAAGTGGGAAGAAGGAGGGGGACAAGAGACAGTAAAAAATATAAAAAGGTGGACTGGGGAGTCAGACGAACTCTGAGTCCGATGTTTAGGCGTAGAATCTTCGGAGACGGGCTGCGTTCCATGGGTTCGGCTCGAGTCGGTTGTCAGATGCTTTACGTAGACGGTATGCTCCGCCGGTCAGGACTTGGTCGATGATGAAGGGACCTTCCCACTTGGGCTTAAGTTTGTCCTTTTTCTTGTCCGGCAGGCGTAGAACGAGTTCGCCGACATTGTAAGTTTTGGCCCGTACTTCTCTGCTTTGATATCTTCGAGCTTGCTGCTGATAGAATGCGGAACGAGCCTTTGCCATGTCCCGCTCCTCCTCTAAGGTGTCCAAACTGTCCTGCCGATCCAACTCGGCTTCTCTTTCTTCGTACATGCGCATACGAGGTGAGTCATGAATTATATCGCAAGGCAGAACTGCCTCTGCGCCATACACCATGAAAACTGGTGTGAATCCAGTAGTTCGGTTTGGCGTGGTCCGCAGCCCCCAGAGTATGGAGTCGAGCTCCTCTACCCAGTGCATGTTAGATTCCTTGAGGGACCGCACTAGTCTGGGTTTGATGCCGCTCATGATTAGACCATTTGCTCGCTCGACTTGACCATTAGTTTGGGGGTGATAAACTGAAGCGTAATCGAGCTTGATGCCCATATTTTTGCACCAGAGTTTAACCTCGTCGGCGGTGAAGTTCGTGCTGTTATCAGTGATGATGCTGTGGGGGACGCCAAAACGGTGTACTACCCCGGATAGGAAGTCTATCACCGGTCTGGATTCTGCGTTTTTAACCGGCTTGGCCTCAATCCATTTGGTGAATTTGTCCACCATGACCAATAAGTATTTGTGCTTGTGGGTTCCCCCTTTAAGGGGTCCAACCATGTCAAGCCCCCAGACCACGAACGGCCAGGTAATGGGTATAGTTTTGAGGGCGGTGGGTGGCATGTGGCTCTGATTAGCAAAGAGCTGGCAACCGACGCATCGTTGGACTAAGTCCTGAGCATCTGCCTGGGCTGTCGGCCAATAAAATCCTGTACGGAAGGCCTTGCCTACGAGTGCCCGGGCTGCAGCGTGGTGCCCGCCGAGTCCGGCGTGAATTTCAGCCAGGAGATTCCGCCCCTCCTCTTCGGAGATACACCTTTGAAGGACTCCGGTTGTGCTTTTCTTATAAAGTTCTCCCTCATGGACCTTGTAGGCTTTAGATCGCCGAACTACGCAGCGGGCCTCATTTTGGTCTTCGGGAAGTTCCTGCCGAATTAAGTAGGCTAGGAATGGTTCTGTCCACGGGGCAATTACTGCCATTATTTCATGAGCTAAAGGTGTTATTTCGTTGGCTGAGCCGCCGATTGTGTCAGAATGATCTGAGTTCGGTGATGCAGCTGGCTCCGGATTGTTATTTCTGGACTCCTCTTCCCATAACACGGATGGCTTGAAGAGCCGTTCCAGGAAGATGTTTGGAGGGACGGCGTCTCGTTTCGCGCCGATGCGTGCTAACACGTCTGCTGCCTGGTTATTATGCCGGGCTACATGGTGGAATTCGAGTCCTTCGAACCGAGCTGACATTTTTAGGACGGCGTTGCGGTAAGCTGCCATTTTTGGATATTTGGCATCAAAGTCTCCATTTACTTGGGATATTGCGTGGTTTGAATCCCCGTGCACCTCTAGGCGTTGAATGCCCATGGAGATTGCCATCCGGAGGCCATGTACAAGGGCCTCGTATTCGGCTGCGTTGTTGGAGTCCATGTACATTATTTGAAGTACGTATTGGATTGTGTCTCCAGTTGGGGACGTCAGGACGACGCCAGCCCCCAGTTCAGCCAACATTTTGGATCCGTCGAAATGCATGATCCAATTGGAGTATGCGCCGTACTCTTTAGGGAGTTCGGCTTCGGTCCATTCGGCGACAAAGTCGACCAGAACCTGCGACTTTATAGCTCGCCGTGGTTTATAGGTTATGTCAAATGGTAAGAGCTCAATAGCCCAATTTGCAATCCTGCCCGTTGCGTCGCGATTGTTTATAATATAGTTGAGAGGTACTTCGGAGGCCACCATTATGGAACACTCTTGAAAGTAGTGTCGCAGCTTCCGGGATGCCATGAACACCGCATATGCTATCTTTTGATAATGTGGGTATCGGGACTTGCATGGAGTTAGAATAGTGGATACGTAGTACACTGATTTTGAAGAGGGAATATGTGCCCTTCTGTCTCTCGCTCGACGACGAGTACCACGCTGACAACTTGATGTGTTGCTGCGATATATAATAACATAGGTTCGCCTAGGTTGGGCGCGGCCAGGACCGGATTTGTTGCCAGTATGGCTTTTATTTCTTCGAGTGCGACTGTGGCAGCATCCGTCCATGCGAAATGTTCGGTGCGCCGGAGGAGGCGGTAGATGGGCAGAGCCTTTTCTCCCAAACGGGAGATGAAGCGACTTAAGGCCGCTACGCATCCGGTTAGTTTTTGTATTTGCTTGAGATCTTTTGGAATATCCAATTGTGACAGAGCTCGGACTTTGGCCGGGTTTGCTTCAATTCCTCTATCGGATACGATGAAGCCCAAGAGCTTTCCGGCTGGTACGCCGAAGACACATTTTTCCGGATTGAGCTTAATGTCATATGCTCGGAGGTTGTCGAATGTCACCCTCAAGTCTTCTACTAGAGTTTCGACGGGTTTGGTCTTGACGACCACATCGTCTACGTATGCCTCTACTATTTTGCCTATCTGGGTAGCCAGACATGTTTGAATCATGCGCTGATATGTTGCGCCGGCGTTTTCGAGTCCGAAGGGCATTGTGCTGAAGCAGAATGGCCCATATGGAGTAATGAATGTCGTTGCGGCCTGGTCTTTCTCCGCCATCTTGATTTGATGGTATCCGGAGTATGCGTCGAGGAAGCACAATGAATCGTGCCCTGCGGTAGCATCGATGATTTGGTCGATGCGAGGGAGGGGGAAAGGGTCCTTTGGACATGCCTTGTTAAGGTCTTTAAAATCGACGCAAAGGCGCCAGGATTTGTCCTTTTTTGGTACCATTACTAGATTGGCTAGCCAGTCCGGATGTTTTATATCTCTGATGAATCCGGCTTCTAAGAGTTTGGCTAGCTGTTCTCCCATTGCCTGTCTTTTGGGTTCGGAAAATCGCCGAAGAGCTTGTTTGACCGGCTTGAATCCTTTTAGGATGTTTAGGCTGTGCTCTGCCAGCCTGCGTGGGATTCCTGGCATGTCTGAAGGGTGCCAGGCAAAAATGTCCCAATTTTCCCGAAGGAATTCTCGTAGTGCGGCTTCGACATCAGGATTTAGTTGTGCCCCAATGGAGGCCGTCTTTGTGGGTTCCGTTGGATGGACCTGAAATTTGACTATTTCGTCTGCTGGTTTAAAAGAGGTGGACTTGGACCTCTTATCGAGTATCACATCGTCCCTATCCACCTTGGAGCGCAGCGTGGTTAGTTCCTCTGCCGCTAGGGCTTCGGACAATGCCTCTAGGGCCAGTGCGGCTGTCTTATTTTCAGCGCGGAGTGCTGTATCTGGATCACTGGCAAGAGTGATTATCCCATTGGGTCCGGGAATTTTGAGCTTCATGTACCCGTAGTGGGGTATGGATTGGAAGATTGTGAATGCCTCTCGCCCTAACAAAGCGTGATATCCGCTGCCGAATGGGGCCACTTGGAACGTGACCTTCTCGGACCTGTAATTGTCCGGTGAGCCGAATACTACGTCTAGTGTGATTTTTCCTGTGCAGCGTACTTCTCGACTAGGGATTATCCCTCTGAAGGTTGTGCTGCTTCGCTCGATGCGGCTCCTGTCAATATCCATTGTTTGAAGGGTTTCCTCGTAGATGAGGTTTAATCCGTTGCCGCCATCCATGAGTACCTTGGTAAGGCGAAAGCCGTCCACTATCGGACTGAGGACCAATGCAGCTGGTGCTCTAGCTGTTCGGAATTTAGGTTCGTCGCTGGCGTTGAAGGTGATAGCCGTGTCACTCCATGGATTTGCTATTGCTACTTGGTAGACTTCGGCGAGGCCGCGGATTGTTCGTTTTCGCATGTTATTTGATGCGAAAGTCTCGAAGAGTGTTAATACCGTACTGGCACTGCTAGGCTGTTTGCCCGGGGCTAAAAAGTCTTCGCCACTTTTGGCCACCTACCGTAGTATCCAACATGCCCGAAGGCTGTGTGTTGGAGTGGCGCCCTCCGTACTGTGGATTTTGCAGGGTCCGTTGAGCCAGCCCTCCAGTACGGTTTCATGCCCTTTAGGGGGTCTTTGCTTTTTGATTTTTAACCCAGGTGCTTGAGTATGGCGCACCCTTTTACTTCGGACTAGGGTTCACTAGTAGAAAAAGGGTCAAACATGAAGCACATTAGTGCCGGTTTGTATTAGAGCCGACACAAATGTATACATTAGTGCCGGTTCCAACAGCTAGCCGGGCCGCTCTCGTTAGTACCGGTTCGTGGCTAACCTTTAGCACTGGTTCGTGCCGCGAACCGGTACTAATGAGGGTGGTGGCAGGATGTTGTCAGTCTGGGCCCCCTCCAGCACCTTTAGTACCGGTTCGTGCCACGAACCGGTACTATAGGTCCTCCTGCATATAAACCCTTCGTCCAGCTCGCTCTGTTCTTCCCCCTTTCCCCTCTCCTATCTCCTCTCTGTTCTTCCTCTTGCCCTCGAGCTCATCACACATTTTGCCCAAAATTTGTCAAGATTTGAAGGCCCCCATCCATTCAAGTGATCACAAAGGTTAGCAACTTTGTCCTTTCATCTCTCATTGCTAGATTAGCTCTTGCAATGCTTTATATAGTTATTAATTTGTGAGTTTAGTAATTTGGGAGGAAATATATATATGTGCTAGTATTTGATTTATATGAAATTTGAGGTCAAAAATAACACTTAGTTTGCATATGTTGGTGTGGTTTACTTAGTGCCTTCTAAATCTCCGTCGTAACCACTGTCGATCGCCCGCACCGTCCCATCGCCGGCACCACCTTGTGGTGAGCCTCTTGTTCATGAAATTTTATATAAAAAATTGATGTTTGTGTGAGTTGGATATATAGTTAATCATGTAATAATTATCTTACCCGTACGTTGTTTGTTATACATAGTGCCATGGTTTTGATATCCGTCGCCGTCGGCCCTTGTCCTTGTTATGATTCGGATGTGGTATATTCTCTTTTAAAACTATTTGTTGCATTTAGTGTTTATGAAAAATTATGCCCATCAAGTTGACATAGATATTTTTATCTAGGAGGTATGTGAACCGGAAATTCCAACCGACCCTATTGTCGAGAGGTTAAATTTAGTTGAAAGAGAAAACGAGTACTTGAAAGAAAAATTGAAAAGAATTGAGGGGGAGAAGATGGAATTGGAGTTGCATGTTGCCGATGTCGTCGATGATCACAAGATCAAGATGGATAAAATGTGCTTGAAGATTAGAAAGATTAGAAAATATGCCATCGATAGTGAGGCTTGGTATCATTATGCTGTTGGATCAATTGTTACCTTAGTTGCGATCATGATCGCATTTGTTGTTGCATTTAAATGCTTTAGCTAGAGAGTTATTTGTTTGTTGCATTTAAGTGTTGTATGAACTTTATGTATGAACTTGTATTAATTTGGTCTATTCGGTGTTGTGTAATGAAGATGAGCCGGCAATGGATGTACGATGACTGATGCTCTCCCCAGTTCATTGAGGGCGTGCATACTTTTCTTCTTGCGGCTGAGGCAAACAAGCGGGCGGATGGTTTTATGCCTTGTCCATGTGCTGGCTGTAAGAATGGTCACAATTACTCTACGTCAAGAACCATTCACATCCACCTGTTTGAGTCCGGTTTCATGCTCGACTATAATGTTTGGACCAAGCACGGAGAAAGAGGGGTTATGATGGAAGACAATGAAGAAGAAGAGGACGACGACAGCTATCCTGGCCATGGGTTCCCTGAATACGATGATACAACAATGGGGGAAGAAGCTGAGCCGGTAATGCGGGAAGAAGCTGAGCCGGAAATGCGGGAAGAAGCCGAAGAAGAGGCATCAGATGAGCCCGTTGATGATCTAGGTCGGGCCATTGCCGATGCAAAGAGAAACTGCGCAAGTGATTTGGAGAAGAAGAAGTTGCAGCGCATGTTAGAGGATCACAAAAAATTGTTGTACCCGAATTGCGTAGGTGACAAGAAAAAGCTGGGCACCACACTGGAATTGCTGCAATGGAAGGCAGAGAATGGTGTATCTGACAAGGGATTTGGAAAGTTGCTGGTAGTGATAAAGGATACGCTTCCAAAGGACAACGAATTGCCCGAGAGTACGTACGAAGCAAAGAAGGCTGTCTGCCCTCTAGGGTTAGAGGTGTAGAAGATACATGCATGCCCTAATGATTGCATCCTCTACCGCGGTGAGTACGAGGATTTGAGCGCTTGCCCGGTATGTGGTGCATTGCGCTATAAGATCAGCCGCGATGAGCCTGGTGATGTCGAGGGCGAGCGCCCCAGGAAGAAGATTCCTGCCAAGGTGATGTGGTATTCTCCTATAATACCACGGTTGAAACGTTTGTTCCAAAACAAATAGCATGCCAAGGCGATGCGATGGCACAAAGAAGACCGTAAGAAAGACGGAAAGTTGAGAGTACCCACTGACGGGTCGCAGTGGAGAAAAATCGAAAGAAAGTACGGGAAGGAGTTTGCAGATGATGCAAGGAGCGTATGGTTTGGTCTAAGCGCAGATGGCATTAATCCTTTTGGGCAGCAGAGCAGCAACCATAGCACCTGGCCTGTGACTCTATGTTTGTATAACCTTCCTCCTTGGTTGTGCATGAAGCGGAAGTTCATTATGATACCAGTGCTCATCCAAGGCCCTAAGCAACCAGGCAACGACATTGATGTGTACCTAAGGCTATTAGTTGAAGAACTCTTACAACTATGGAATGGAACAGGTGTACGTGCGTGGGATGAGCACATGGGGGAAGAATTTGACCTAAAGGCGTTGCTGTTCGTGACCATCAATGATTGGCCTGCTCTCAGTAACCTTTCAGGACAGACAAACAAGGGATACTGCGGATGCACGCACTGTTTGGATGATACCGACAGTATATATTTGAAGAGTTGTAAGAAGAATCTGTACCTGGGACATCGTCGATTTCTTCCGAGCAGGCATCCCGTAAGAAAGAAAGGCAAGCATTTCAAAGGTGAGACGGATCACTAGACGAAGCCTCGCCACCGTACTGGTGCTGATGTACATGATATGGTCAAGGATTTGAAGGTGATATTTGGAAAGGGTCCTGGCGGACAACCTGTTCCGAAGGACGCGGACGGACGCGCACCCATGTGGAAGAAGAAATCTATATTTTGGGACCTGCCATATTGGAAAGACCTAGAGGTCCGCTCCGCAATCGACGTGATGCACGTGACGAAGAATCTTTGCGTGACCCAACTTGGCTTCTTGGGCGTGTATGGGATGACAAAAGATACACCTGAGGCACGGGAGGACCAGCAACGTATGCACGGAGAAGACGGCATACATCAGGGTCATGCAAGCTACGCTCTTACCAAAGAAGAGAAGGAAATCTTCTTTGAATGCCTGCTCAGTATTAAGGTACCGTCTGGCTTCTCGTCGAATATAAAGGGAATAATAAACATGGCAGAGAAAAAGTTCCAGAACCTAAAGTCTCATGACTGCCACGTGATTATGATGCAACTGCTTCCGGTTGCATTGAGGGGGCTTCTACCGGAAAACGTTCGATTAGCCATTATGAAGCTATGTGCATTTCTCAATGCAATCTCTCAGAAGGTAATCGATCCAGAAATCATACCAAGGTTACAGAATGATTTGGTGCAATGTCTTGTCAGTTTAGAGTTGGTGTTCCCACCATCCTTCTTCAACATCATGATGCATGTCCTAGTTCACCTATGCGAAGAGATTAACGTTTTGGGTCCTGTATTTCTACACAATATGTTCCCCTTTGAGAGGTTCATGGGAGTCTTAAAGAAATATGTTCATAACCGTGCTAGGCCAGAAGGAAGCATCTCCAAGGGCCATCAAAATGAGGAGGTCATTGAGTTTTGTATTGACTTTATTCCTGACCTTAAGCCGATTGGTGTTCCTGAATCGCGGCATAAGGGCAGACTGGATGGAAAAGGCACGCTAGGAGGGGAACAAATAATATGTATTGACGGACATTCTCTCACTGAAGCACACTACACAGTTCTACAGAATTCCACCTTGGTGGCTCCGTATATGGATGAACACAAGAATTTGCTACGCTTCAAACACCCGGAGCGGTCTGATGACTGGATTTCACGTGAACAAACCAGGAGTTTCGCCAACTAGTTGCAGACACGTACCATGCATGACACCTCTATTGAAGATGACCTACTTGCTGACCCAGTTACGATCTTCGAATATAATGACTTTCAAAGGGTACGAGATAAATGGTAATACATTTTACACGATCGCCCAAGATAAGAAGAGCACCAACCAAAACAGTGGTGTCCGCTTTGATGCAGAAACCAAGACGGGAAAGGAAACATATTATGGTTATATACAGGACACATGGGAACTTGACTATCGACGTGGTTTAAAGGTGCCTTTGTTTCGGTGCAAATGGGTCAATATGACACGAGGCGGGGTAACGGAAGACCCGCAGTACGGAATGACAACAGTGGATGTCAACAATCTTGCGTATGCAGACGAACCATTCATCCTAGCCAATGATGTGGCACAGGTTTTCTATGTGAAGGACATGTCTACCAAGCCAAGAAAAACAAAAGATAAGGAAGCGAATGCATCGTACGATGAACCAAAGCGGCACATAGTTCTTTCTGGGAAGAGAAACATCATGGGAGTGGATGACAAGACAGACAAGTCAGAAGATTATGAAAAGTTTGATTAAATTGCTCCATTCACAGTGAATATTGACCCGAGCATCCCGTTAAATGATGAAGATTTTCCATGGTTACGGCGCAAAGGGACACACGCGAAGAAAAAGTTTCACACCCAAAGATCTGGGATGTGATCGGCTTCACTATCATCACTTTCTTCTGTATTTCACACCGAGGAGGGAATGTCTGTAATAGTTAGGGTAGTTATGTGTTTTGGCATTTGAAACGCGAAGAAATTTTATGTGCAAACAAATTATTTTCATGCATTTACTGATTTTTTTCCAGCTAAATGACCCTAAAATTTAAATGCAATTCAAATGAACTCAGAAAAGGTTGAAAGTTGGCATGGTATCATAATTTCATACAAATAGCATGTGCAAGAAAGTAGAGAGGGTTACGGCAAAAACTGGATGCACTTCGTGTACAAAATGGACAATCTCTTTCGAAGTATCAGGGTTTCCGACGAAAACTGAACTGTTACAACGGCATTTCATTTTTTAAATAACCTAAGCATTACTAAATTGAATATAATGATAAAACACACTAATATTAAACATAAGAAAAAAGAATCACTGAAAAAACTTTTTTCAAAGTTAAGTTATTCACAAACTAGTGATTCACACAAATTTCAAATAGTTCAAAATTTAAACTATTCAAATTTGAAATCTACCGGCACTAACAGAAAGTTTGTAATTTTTTGTACCTAAAGAAAAAATATTCACAAAGAAACTCTAAATACAGCAAAAAAACAACTCAAAAATAAATAAAACAAAAAAAATAAAGCAAAAAAAATAAAGCAAAAAAAATAAAGCAAAAAAAATTAAGAAAAAAAGCCCACCTACTGGGCCAAAGCGGCCTGCATATGACTAGCGACACAACCTTTCGTTGGGCCAGGATGCAGGCCCGCGAAGGCCCAGTAGGCCCACTAGGCGAAGAGGATAGGTAGGCCCAGTAGGCCTGGTTAGGAGAGGAGCTCGAGAGAGCTACCGCACTGGGGCTTATAAACCAGTGCGGTAGCCCCTCGACTAGCAAGGTGGGACTAAACTTGCCGCACCGCACCTGCGCCAGCGCACCCCCTTTAGTACCGGGTTGTGGCACAAACCAGTACTAAAGGGGGGGGCCTTTAGTACCGGTTTGTGCCACCACCCGGTACTAAAGGGGGTCGCTTCCCGCCGCTTGGCCTGGCCAAAACAGGCCTTTAGTACCGGTTGGTGGCTCCAACCGGTACTAAAGGTGCCCTCTATATATGCTAGAGTGCGAAAATTTCGTTTTCCCTCTCTGTTCGTTCCTCTGTTTCTGTCTCCGTCGCTGTCGCCGCCGCCCTCGATCGTCTCCGTCGCCGCCCCCGTCCCCGTCGCTGCTCTCGTCTCCGTCGCCGCCCCGGGCCCGTCCCCGTTGCGCCGTCCCCGCCCCGTCGTGCCGTCCC
>NC_057810.1:8580556-8580781 GCF_018294505.1 Triticum aestivum
GTCGCCTCGCCTCGCCGTCGCCTCGCCGTCGCCCTCGCCCGCTGTGAGCCCTCCCCGAGCCCGTACACACACACACAAGCATGTTTAATTAGTTTAGATAATTAGTCTTTAATTAGTTTAGATTATTTAGATTATTATTTTGTATGTTTAATTAGTTTAGATAATTAGTGTTTAATTAGTACACACACACGTATTTTGTATGTTTAATTAGTTTAGATTATTTAG
>NC_057810.1:8581154-8596619 GCF_018294505.1 Triticum aestivum
TTTAGATAATTAGTCTTTAATTAGTTTAGATTATTTAGATTATTATTTTGTATGTTTAATTAGTTTAGATAATTAGTGTTTAATTAGTACACACACACACGTATTTTGTATGTTTAATTAGTTTAGATTATTTAGATTATTATTTTTTCACTATTATATATGTATGAATGCATGTTAGATGGATATAATTAGTGTTTAATCAGTTAGAAATTATTGTTATATAGAAATGTTAGAAATTAGTGTTATATAGAAATGTTAGAAATGTTAGAAATTTTAGTGTTATTTAGATTATTTAGATTAGCATAATTAGTGTTATATAGAAATTTAGAAATTTTAGTTATCAAAATCCAATCATTAAAAAAATGTTACTTTTTGCGGGCATATAGCTAGTATTTGTTCTCGACGATGCCCGGCCCGCATCCTCGCTGTCGACCCATCCGCGACGACGTCCAGCCGACCCATGTCCGGGACTGGGATCCGCCGGGCTGGCACTGGGAGGTGCTGCCTGGAGGGGCGCGCCGCTTGATGAGGAACCCGGCCCCGGGTCCCGTCGTCGACCCTGATCTCGTTTGGTGGCGTTCGCGTGGGCCAGTTTCGGTGCGGAGGGACCCGGCCCCGCCGGAGGTGGTACGTCGCCGTGTCAGGGAGGAGGACGAGCACGTCCATCGCTACATGGTTGCGTTAGAGGGCGGCAGGTTCTCCAATACGTGGCAGTTTCTTCGGGGATCTCACTTCAGCTATGATCCTGTGAGGGTTCCTTCTCTTTGGGTGTCCACCGCCCGCGCCGGAGGAACCGAGAGTGTCCTAGATTCTTCGGTAGTATTCAATCTTTATGAGCTAATAGCTAGTGATGTACTATTCAATATTATATGAAATTCAAGACGATGTATTCGAGATTATATCTATTATTCTAGACGATCTATTCGAGATTATATCTATTATTCGAGATGATGTAATTTGAATACTAAATTGTTTTATATTTCTTTTGGATTAGTTAAACAAAAGCTATGGTAGACAATACCGACAGAGAGGGAGAACAGACCATGTTCGATATGATACGCGGGCCAGATGATAATGAGAATGAAGAAGATTATGACGGCTCCGAATTTCTAAACAACACCGGAGAGGGTGATATGATATTCTATCGCGACGACCAAATTGATGAAGTCATGAACTACGATTATGACGATGACGAAGAACATGTTGATCTTGAAACAACAAAGACCGGCGAGGTATATATATTTATATAAGCAGGCAATGTGTGATCATCACATGTTTTAAATGACTTGAAGATATATTAACGAATCGATCTTTGTTCTTTCAGCCATCCAGATCGAGCAAATCTTCAGGCAAAATGATGAAACAAGGCTCGAACAAAAAGTTGAAGCCGGGCGTAAAGTACAATATCAAGGCATGCAGCCCTACTGGCAAACCATTAGCGCCTAAGAAGATTGCGGACAAGTTCATTCGTCAGTGCGGAGTTCTTGTGAAGGACCAACTCCCGATCTCCCTTCAAGAATGGAGAGAGCCAGCAAAAGACAAAAGACAAAAAGGAACAGAGGACGCTGCTCCACGTCCAGATGTTACTTTTGTCGACAAGAATCAAAAAGATCTGCTTTGGGATACTCTCATGGAACATTTCACCCTACTAGATCATTTCACAGAAGCAGATTTGCAGAAAGTCAAGGAGGCTACTCTTAGGATGATGGCGATTGCATTCAAGAACCACAAGAATCGTGAATGGAAGAAGTACGTCAAGGGAGGAAGGAAGACTCCAGTATTCAAGGGAACACTCGAGAACCAACATGATCATTGGGACGATTTTGTGAAATTCAAGGATTCGGAATTAGCTAAGGAACGGTCGAGAATAAACAAGAAGAATGCCGAAAAAAAGGATAAGTTCCATAAGCTGGGGCTAGGTGGCTATGCAGTGGCAATGCCTAAATGGGATAAGTCTGAGAAAGAGATGGAGGATGCAGGTGTCACTCCGGCTACTAAGAGCTGGCCCCCCAGTGTCAGGACTTGGTTCTATGCGCATGTGGGGGAGTTGGACCCGGAGACAGGCAATGTTTCAACGAGGGCAAGTCTGAAGGGAGCCGACGATGCGATACTTGTTGCAATAGAAGAGGCACGATCGGGGGTGTTCCAGCCCAACAGAGAGAACGACGAGCTTACGCGTGCCCTGGGAAATCCTGAACACCCGGGAAGAACACGAGGCAAGGGCGCTATTCCGTGGTATGAGGGGTTTTCAGAATGGAACACCGACTACAGAACCCGTGCGAGAAACAAGATTGCAGAGGAGAAGAAGAGGAAGATGGAGGAGGAGCAGAGGAAGCGGGACTATGAACGCCTTCAAGGCCTAGAAGCAAGTCAAGTGGAATTGGCAGTCAAATTCCAGCGGCAGCAGGAGCAGATCAACTCACTTACCCATCAAAGGGGGTCTCAGCAGCTGCAGCAGCTAGCGGATGATCCAGCATTGGATAGCACCAGCCCATCCATGCCGAGAAGCAGCGTGGGTTCCGTCCCGGACGATGCAATGCTGGGTAGATACCCCGTGGATGACATCACAAAGAACACTAACTGCGAGCTACACGTCAAAATGAAGACCATATCCATGAAGGTGGCGGACGGCTTTGCTTTTACAAATCCCCCCCGAGGCAACCTTCCATTGCAAACCGATTCCAGCGGGCTATGCTCGTGTCTTGGTTGATGATGTGGTCGACCCACCATATTCGGAGCTACAGCTTGACATTGCTAGAGGTGACGGCGAGCGCTTTCTCGGAGAGGCCAAACATCGTATCATCCTATGGAAAAAGGATTGCATCATCTTTCGAAGGCCACGAACACCGCGTCAGCTGAGTCCTCGTCGAAGTCCGCCACTGAGTCAGCAGACTCCCGCTCCTGCAAGTCCACCAAGTCTGGCAAAGTGTCAGGCCACTCCTCCTCCTCCAAGTCCGGCAAAGTGTCAGGACAATCCTCCTCCTCCAAGTCCGCCATAGCGTCAGACGTCCACTCCTCCTCCAAGTCCGGCACAACCTCAGGCCACTCCTCCTCGTCCAACTCAGCCCCGTCAACCGTCTCTGCCGCTTCAGCAATCGCAGAAGAGACACCCCGCATCTATGGTGCGTAGCGGTACGAGTCGAGGTAGTACAGGAAGTACAGGCGGAGGCAAGCGATATAAATATGGTCCAAGCCTCAAGCCTCTTCCACAGAGGTCTTATGACAGGTCCGAGGAGCAAATCACAGCCATATCAAAGGCCGAGGTGGAAGCCCATTTTGCACCGAAACCGCCACCGCCACCAAGGGAGAAAGTGCCTGAGGAAACGATTGACCACTTCATTCGTATGGCTCAACCACCAGCTCCCAAGCCTGTTGACACAGACTATGAGCGCCACATCAGGAAGTTAAATCGAGCACGTCTACAAAGGGAGGCGATCACGTCTACATCGGGATCGAGCAAACAAGAAGCAGCTGCCAAAAAATGCAGGAAAACCATTCCCCAGCTGGGAGAACAGGCGGCGCAATCGATCCCCTCGCTTGTTGTGCCAACAACAGGTGACAGTACGCACGCCCAATATTATTGTGGGCAAACAGTGCACGTTCCCGAGGTGGGCAATGTGGTAATAACGGAGGAGCATATAATGCAGGCTGAAGTTCTCAACATCACTGTTGGACAACTCCTCAAGATCGAGCCCATGCCTTTGCTTAGAGAGGATGAAATAAAACGGAAATATGTCCGGGGCCAACCTTTGGTCGCGCCAGACAAGGTCAAGAACCTCCCAACGAGAATGTATGAATTGCATCAATGGTACATGAACATTACCAAGATTTCCGATGGAGTGTCCCTCATGGTGAATGTCAAGGAGGGGCATTACTACCATGAGAAAGCTGTGTTCGTTGAGTATTCTGAACTGTTTCAGTTATACAATCAAGACGCACTCGACAAATCTATCGTCAGTTGCTATTGTCTGTAAGTGATTTCTTTCTATAATTTAAGTCTCAAGCTAGCTGTAGTCATCCTTTTGATCAATCATTACCTGTAATTATCCTCACTATATTCTTTTATGTGGTATTATATGCAGGATGAAGATGTATGAAATGAGAAAAGGTGGACGCTATGGCATTGGGTTCATGGACCCAAACACCGTTAATGAATACACATGGAAAATAGATGCACGTCATCAAAAGGCCGTAGAGGACAGCATGCTAGAGTTCTTGAAGCACCTCAAATACAATGAAGATATACTACTTCCTTACAACTTCCAGTGAGTCACACTGTCTTGTACTACAAATTCTCTGTTTTTTCCTACTAGCTAGATACATGTTTTGCTTACATATGCCGCTTAATTAAGACATGCAAACGTGTGTGCATGCAGATTTCACTGGGTCTTGTGTATCATTAAAGTTGACGCCGGAACAGTTGAAGTACTAGACTCACTAATCTCAGAAAAAACTGACTATAACATCTTGTATGGGATAGTCAACAGGTAATTTCAATCATTATTAACTATATATCTCGTCCTATTTAGTTCGTCATTTCATGATATGAACTATTTAATAACCCCTTTATTCATTTTCTTTGTCGGCGGGCAGGGCTTGGGCAAGGTTCATCGCCGTCACGGAAGGCGAATGGAAACAAAAGCTTCAATGGTTTCGACCCAAGGTAAGTAATTAAGTAGTACTAGCTAGCTAGCTAGCTGCCATCTCTTTAATTATCATGCTTGATTAATTATTATCTGATCAAATTCCATTCTCGTAAAGGCCCTGAAGCAGGCGCAGGGGACTGATCTGTGTGCATTCTTCATTTGCGAGAACATTCGCATGATGGCGTCCGAAAGGAGCAGATCTCAAAGACAGGAATGGGTACGCTTGTCAAAACACTATTCACAATTTTTACACCATTATCGATATCTAGTCACACAACTAACATATTGATCTCCTTCTTAACAGTTCAGAGAGGTGCGGGAGAAGCTCCTAGAAACGGAGCGCGTAGAAGCACTTCAAGAGGAAATAGCGGGATTTTTGCTCGACCAGGTCATAAATCCGAAGGGAGAATACTATTACCCGCTACCGCCTCCATGAAAACCACTTCCTATTGTCATCGTGCTCCGAAGGCACCAATATAGGCTAATGCCACTGGCTCCGAAGGCAACATGCATATGTAGGAGAAATTGTATATAGCTATACATGTGTGTATGTGTGAATTAATTAATATGATGGTTTGTGAGACATTGATGATATATATATGCATGATTGGTTCTACTAGAAATTCTATTTATATATATATATATATATATATATATATATATATATATATATGCATAACGTGTACAATGTGTAGTATTGTAAAATACCAGCAAACGAAAAAGAATTAAAATGGAAACACAAAATTAAATGAAAAAGAAATCATAAAACTAAAAACCCCCCAAACCTTATAGTACCGGTTGGTCTTACCAACCGGTACTAAAGGGCTCCAGGCCCCCGGAGCTGGCTCATGCTACGTGGTTGCCCTTTAGCACCGGTTCGTGTTGAACCGGTACTAAGGGGGGGGGCCTTTAGTGACCACAATTTAGTGCCGGTTATGTAACCGGCACTACAGGGCCTTACGAACCGGTGCTATTGCCCGGTTCTGCACTAGTGGTTGTGGTCAAGGCCGGACTGTCCCAAAACCTAGTTTCGGTGTTCCTGGCACTCTCTACCGCACAGTATTTTTGTACGATAGTCGCTAGGTCGATGAAGCGTGTAACTTCGCGACGACTTATGGCGTTCATGATTCCCTTGTCCGTGCAATTGTTGCAGAAAATTGAAATCGCGCTTTCTTCGCAGCAGTCCTTTATCCTGTTCATAACCAGGAGGAATCTGGCCCAGTAATGATGTACTGTTTCATCGGGCTCTTGCCGTATTCGAGATAGATCGCTTATGTTTGGGTGGGCGGGTGGAATCAAGTTCGGAACCCCGCCCGACCTGAGGCTCAAAGGCCAAGAAGTTTCCGGATTTGGAAGCTTGACTTGTTGGATGCTTTCCAACGAATCTAGTCCGATGCCTGACTCTAAGTTCAGTATTTGATTAGCGTCCGTCCCTTCGCGGGAATCCGGCTTGGAGGGATCGGGAATCTGGACATAGTTGGTTTTCAACGTAGAAGAAGGGTTGTCGCATTGTTCCTCTACCACGACAACATGGTGGGTGGCCTGAGGAGAGTTAATCTCTCTCATATCGGGTTTAAGCCCAATCTGATCGTAGTCTGTGGCGACTCCCAGGGCGGCGATGCCATCCAAGAGCTCATTTACAGAGGAGAGCTCAATCGGATGTAACTGCTCGGCGAATTCCGGGCTGACGTGAAGATCGCTTTTGATGACCAGAGAGGTCATCGTTGGAGCGGTGGCCGAACAGGCGGTCATAAGAAAACCACGTAGCCGGACAGTTTGTCCGGTGGCCAAAGCTCTCTTGACGATGGTGCCGTCTTTAAAGACGGGAGAAGGCATCCTTCCTGATCGCGACAGCACAGATGAACTCTCAATGAAAGCACCAATCTCGGTGTCAAAACCGGCGGATCTCAGGTAGGGGGTCCCGAACTGTGCGTCTAGGCGGATGGTAATAGGAGATGATGGACACGATGTTTTTACTCAGGTTCGGGCCCTCTTGATGGAGGTAAAACCCTACGTCCTGCTTGATTCATATTGATGATGTGGGTTACAAGAGTAGATCTACCACGAGATCAAGGAGGCTAAACCCTAGAAGCTAGCCTATGGTATGATTGTTGTTCGTCCTACGGACTAAAGCCATCCGGTTTATATAGACACCGGAGAGGGCTAGGGTTACACAGAGTCGGTTACAATAGTAGGAGATCTACATATCCGTATCGCCAAGCTTGCCTTCCACGCTAAGGAATGTCCCATCCGGACACGGGACGAAGTCTTCAATCTTGTATCTTCATAGTCTTGGAGTCCGGCCGATGATGATAGTTCGGCTATCCGGACACCCCCTAGTCCGGGACTCCCTCACTCCTCTTCACGAAGCTGCACGAACGATACAAGTTCCCCGCCGATTTTGAAAACACACGCCTCTCAGGGAATAAAGTGAACAGTGCCGCCCTCACAAGGATGAGCACGGCCCTGTCTACTTGGAGAAGTGCGGTGAAGAGAATGATTGATAAAGGTGATAGTTATGAGAAGATCAAGGCGAAATATTATTTGATCAGTGAAGATGACTACAAGGAGTTCAAGATCAAGTGCGAGAGCAGCACAACCTCTGAATCAAGTCAGTGTGGGAAAGAAATGCGGGAGTTGAACTTAGGGGAACACAAACTCGGTCCCGGCGGTTACAGAGTGGCGGAGCCTATATGGGACAAGGAGGACGCGGAGCGTGCCGAGCAAGGCCTACCGCCCCGCTTCGAGAAATACAGCGGTGACAAGCAGACCAGGAACTTTGTCAGGGCCCGGTACAAGGAGGACCTGATAACAAAGGAGCTTACCACGGATCCGAAGACCAGGGCGCTTGAGCTTGTTCTGGTAAGGAATACACCCCCGCGTAATTAGCTCCATATGGTTGAACTCTAATTAATCCCCAATATTTCTAAATGGTTCAGGTTCCTTCCGCAGGAAACTGAAAGCAGTAGCGCGGGGTCGTCTCAGAGCTCCCCTTTCGACACCCCTTTAAATAGGGCGTTCAACGCAACGAAAAACAAGGATAAGCTCACTAAGCCGACGTTAGCTGGTCGTGTGGCCGGCAAAGGCTTGTCCACAAAATGGGGGTCATACTATACCGCTGGTGTGCGGAAGGAGGAAAATACTAGCTCGGAAAGCCAGACGCGCGAGGTTGAAGAACTCAAGGCACAAGTGGCGCGGATTCCAGAGCTTGTCCAAGAGCAAGTGGAACAACAACTAGGAACGCAGCTCAACGCCATGGTGCCTACGTTGATTCATGGGCTGACGACGTGGATTGCGGGCGGCCAACAGGGGCCTCCCCCGGTTCCCAACTTCACGGCTAGCAACTCGCACAGCGCGCAGGCGGCGCCATTGGTGTCTCCGGTGGGGCCATTGGTGTCTCCGGCGGTGGCGCCATTGGTGTCTCTGGCGGAGGCGGTATTCGTGTCTCCAGCGCCGGCACGGGCATTGGAGCTTTATGCACCCGGGTGTACACCGGCCGGCACCTCACCAGCAAGCGCCCCCTCCGTCAGTTGCACGCCCGCCGTTGGCGGTGCCTCGACATTAGCCGAGCTCGACTGCATCACGGTAACTAAGCCTCTCGACCGATGACTTCATCTCCTTTCCTTTGATTGGGCATCCCTGACGCCCTGTACATGTTTTCGCAGGGCACCGCCGATGTTCCTTGCACTCTTCTGCATTGCATGGGCACCGAGTTAGTCGATGTCGCCAAGGGCAGAATTGTTCAACTGGGCAACCCCATGTTCCACGGTAATCCGATGCCACCCACAGTGTATAGGGTTGAAGTGGTTCGGGTGCTGCCAGGCTGCGACGAGCTGTTACCTCCGATTCGACCCACTGGGGCCGACGAAGAAGATGAGATGACCCTCAGCGCCTGCATAAACTGGCCCCTGCTTTGGCCGAAGAGCCAGATTCGTTTGGGGGCGGGGCAAACCACCCCACAGACAAGACCGCCAGTCGTGCCGGCGCCAAGCCATGGCAAGAACGCCGCAACGCTACCGGACCTGCCGGACATCCCTATGGCACAAGATCCGGACAGCCCTATGGCAGAAGATCCGGACGGCGACGACAATGACAACGATACATTTACCAAAGTTGATAAGTACTTGGCCGAACATGGGTACACTGAGGAGTTCTGGAGGCCTCTTTCTCAAGAACCCAACCAAGACGACCGCGAGCTAGCTGGTACGATGGAGAAATCCAATTGCAACAGGCGTCATCTGGCATTCAGTTCTCAGGACACGCCTCCAGATCCCGCCTTCACTGAGCCTCAGAGCTGAGGTGCGAAATATTATCAGCCCGAACACGCTCAAGAAGGTGGTCTGTGAGCAGAACTCGGTCCCATTACAGGAGATAAATAAGAAGGGACGGAAGCGAAAGACTAACAAGGGCACCGGTGCAAGCCAGCCGGCACCGAGTTCGATCCGTGCTCAGGACGGCCCACCTTCACCTAAGGATATCTCGAGGAGGGTGCATGTGGCGGGTAGGGCGATGCTACCGCCAAATATGCTGAATGCTGCAACCGGTGCTATGCGGAGTCTGCACGACAGTGTTCTTTCTTTGGAGAAGCGGCGTCTCAGAGAGAAGGATGTGGCATACCCGGTTTTTGTGGCCAAGGTGCCACAGGGCAAGGGATTTGTGGATGGCGACATCGGGGGTACGATCGTCCTGCGGTTTGATGACATCTTTGCTATGTTTAACCTTCATCCGCTGCACTACACCTTCGTTCGGCTGTTTTCGCTGAGTATGCAGATGCGGATCGTTAGAGACAAGACCCCGGACATCGTGATAGTCGACCCCTTCTACATGCGTGCCAAGCACTTGAGCAGTGCTGGGGACCGCCAAGTTGCGAGTTCACACCTCGAAGACGACATTCTGGCAAACCCAGATAAGGATAACTTCCTTGTGGCTTACTTTCCCGAGTAAGTCATCCCTTAACCGCCCCGTAACATATGATTCCTTAAATTTTGATCGTTCTTTTTTTCTAACATTCCGTGTTCTGTGCAGTGACACACATTGCACACTCATCCTCTTAAGCCCGAAATATTCCATGGCCACGTATTTCGACCCGAACCGTAAATCCAAGATAGACTACACAAATGTCAAGAAAGTTCTTGATGATGTTCTCCCCGGCTACGCAAAATCTGGAGGCACCTTCACCAGGGCAGTTCGTAAGTACGGCAAGACACCTTCTCACACAATACGAATTTCTGCTGCGTCAAGCAGCTGCCTGGCGGTCAGAAGGATGCCTACTACGCCCTCCATCACATGTGGGCGATCGTAAGGGACCATCATCAACTTCTGCTACCAGATAGTCTCAAAGATTGGGCCGCGAGGTTGTCGGCAACCCAGGACGCGGACCTCAGACAAGAATTCTTTCGCATCCAGTCGGAGTTTGCGGACATCATCCATCAAGATGTCCTTCATACCTCGGGGCAGTTCTACCGCAGATATCAACCGTCCAACAATGAGATAGATGGAACGCTACAAATGCAGGGTGACAACGACCGCGATTTCATGACCATCACGACAGACGACGGCTTCATCCACGCTGCTGTCCGATGAGTCGAGTCAAAAGTAGTGATGTGTAGTTCTGAAACATTGATTGGCTCATGTTGTAATTAAACTTTAATGAATTCGTATGTCTCTTTGGTTTGGACAGTCATTCAACTTAGATGTCACTACTACAAAAAGGGCTATAGACGGAATGGCCACTAATGGCGCACCTGTGATGTGGTGCGCCATTACTATATTCTAATGGCGCACCATGTCTCGGTGCGCCATTAGTAATATATTACTAATGGCGCACCTGGTGTGTGGTGCGCCATTAGTAGTTTTGAAAAAAAACATAAAAAAAAATTGTTACTAATGGCGCACCGTTGCATAGTGCACCATTACTAATTGACATAGTAATGGCGCACCACATCCGTCGTGCACCATTAGTAGTTTTGAAAAAAAAGTAAAAAAAATAAAAAAAATTGTTACTAATGGCGCACCATGTCTCGGTGCGCCATTACTAGTTTTAACTAGTAATGGCGCACTTTCCACTGGTGCGTCATTACTAAGTTTTTTTCAAAAAAAAATATCAATTTTTTTTTCAAAACTAGTAATGGCGCACCGTGGGGTGGTGCGCCATTACTAGTTTCTAGTTTTTGGGAAAATTTACAAATATGAATTTTGACTTTATTTGCAAAATCTCTCTGGAAATTTGTAAAATGGGCATAACTTTTGCATACGAACTCGGATGAAAATGTTTTTTATATGAAAAATCATCTACTCGAAAAGTTACATCCAAATTTAATCGGGGGAACCCCGTTAAACATTTTCAAAATCCCCAAAAACTTAACAGAAAAAAAGTTACGGGGCTTTCAAGATCTAGCGGCAAAAAAATTCAAAAAATTTCAAACTTGGTTTTGAATTTTTTTTCTTGAATTTTTTTTCAAAAAATGATACGTAATATGACCGGGAAGTTTGAAATGTTTTTCAAAATTTCATCATAGTCATGAACATGAACAAAGTCCTAGACATCAACAAGGTATAACAGGATTGATATGCTAGATATATCAACAAGTGCCTGTGAAGTGAGCTGTTGCTGGGGTTGGATAGAACTCTGAAGTTAAGCGTGCTTGGGCTGGAGTAGTGTGAGGATGGGTGACCTTTCGGGAAGTTTGACCATGGAGTGCGATTTGACCTGAGATTAAGCATATTGACCCGAGATTAAGCCATGGTTAACTGAGATTAAGAAAAATTTAAAAAAAATTGGAAATTTTTTTTAAAAAAAATTCTGAAAAAAATTTGAAAAAAAAAATATTACTAATGGCGCACTTCTATGTGGTGCACCATTAGTATACCAGATACTAATGACGCATCGTGGCAAAACCGGTGCGCCATTAGTAGGCCTTTTTCTAGTAGTGTGTAATCGATGCTATCTAGTGGGAGAGAGGAGGGAGCCTTGGAGGAACCGGATGAAGACCAGTTTGATCGCGATGATGCTCATCGTGATGACTGCATCTCTCTTTTATGTGATGGTAGTTTAGATGATTGATATCGACTTGTATTGTGAAGACAAACTCGATACTCGCGGTCTTGAGACTTGTAATGTTTTATCTTTGTTCGGTCTATTGAATTCGGAGACTAATATGATGAATTGTATTCGGAGACTAATCTTCTATTGTATTCGATGAATCTGCTGTTGCTGTGTGCTGCTGTCTATATTCTGTCCAATAATATATTTTGTAACCTGTGCAAAAATCAGAAAAGCAAAAAAAAACCAAATATTCATACTAATGGCGCACCAAGGCAGAGTGCGCCATTAGTATGCCAAAGGATACTAATGACGCATAAAGGCAGAGTGCGCCATTAGTATGACAAAGCACATGGTTACATATGGCCCCCCGGGAGGCATACTAATGGCGCATGGTGTTACATACTAATGGCGCACTGCCTGGTGCGCCATTAATATACCAGATACTAATGGCGCACCAGTGGTGCGTCATTAGTAAAACATACTAGTGGCGTGCTACTAATGGCGCACCGGTAGTGCGCCATTAGTAGGCAAAACCAGTGTGCCATTAGTAGGCCTTTTCCTAGTAGTGGCACGGTGAGTTTCATTTGAACGGTCATTAGTTACTAGTCTTCATATTTGAGTTGCATCATGCTAACGATACATTGGAAATAATCTTTGGTGCAGCGTAACTCCCGACAAGCATCGACCGATCCTTCTCTGTCTGCCACTGGCGCGACCGGTCCTACACCGACATCTACACCTACACCTCCGTGATGACGGTAAGTTTCCCAAGTGTTTTGCTTAGTAGAGTTTTGTTGTGATGCCATGTTGTATCTACACATATCATGCATAATGTGTGTATGTTTGAAATGCATTGTATGTGTGGGATTCGACACCTAGTCGTGTGCCTTTGGTAGCCTTCCATACAGGGAAATGCCTCCTAGTGCTTCCACTGAGCCATGGTAGTTCGCTACTGCTCCGGAACACATGGATTGACCGGCATGTGTGCTTCTTTGCTCCTGTGTCTGTCCCTATGAGGAAATGTCACGCGGTGTATCACCGAAGTCCTTGTAGCTTGCTACGACTTGGTTGCACTCGCTGATGACCGAGACGTGCATTGCTGGGTCATGTATGCCCGTCCTCTACGTTTGTGCCACCTTGGTTCTATGACTAGTCATGTCGGCCCGGGTTCTCTGCCATATGGATACTAGCGACATAATCATATACTTCGCATTTTTTCCTCCAAAATGACTCAATCTGCTTAGCTAGCTCAAAGATGACATAATAAGCTTAATTAGCTCCAAAATGACATATTTAACCTAGGATAGCTCTAAAATGACCTATACTTGGCATTTTTCTCCAAGATGACTTAATATGCTTAGGTAGCTTAAAAATGTCATATTTAACCTAGGATAGCTCTAAAATGACCTATACTTAGCATCTTTTCATCCAAAATGACTTAATATGCTTAGCTAGCTCTAAAATGATATAATATGCTTAAGAAATGACATATTTTAGGTCCAAAATGACTTCATATGCTTAGCTAGCTCCAAAATGACATAATAACCTTACTTAGCTTCAAAATGACCTATTCAACCTAGGCTAGCTCTAAAATGACCTATACTTAGCATTTTTTTCCTCCAAAATGACTTAATATGCTTAGCTAGCTCAAAAATTACATAATAAGCTTAATTAGCTCCAAAATGACCTATTTAACCTAGGATAGCTCTAAAATGACCTATACTTAGCATTTTTTCCTCCAGAATGACTTAATATGCTTAGCTAGCTTCAAAATGACCTATACTTAAAATCTTTTCCTCCAAAATTAGTTAATATGCTTAACTAGCTCTAAAATGACATAATATGCTTAAGAAATCACATAGTTTAGCTCCTAAATGACTTCACATGCTTAGCTAGCTCCAAAATGACATAATAAGCTTAATTAGCTCCAAAATGACATATTTAATGTAGGATAGCTCTAAAATGACCTATACTTAGGATTTTTCCTCCAAAATGACTTAATATGCTTACTTAGGTTAAAAATGACCTATTTAACCTAGGATAGCTCTAAAATGACCTATACTTAGCATCTTTTCATCCAAAATGACTTAATATGCTTAGCTAGCTCTAAAATGATATAATATGCTTAAGAAATGACATATTTTAGGTCCAAAATGACTTCATATGCTTAGCTAGCTCCAAAATGACATAATAACCTTACTTAGCTTCAAAATGACCCATTCAACCTAGGCTAGCTCTAAAATGACCTATACTTAGCATTTTTTTCCTCCAAAATGACTTAATATGCTTAGCTAGCTCAAAAATTACATAATAAGCTTAATTAGCTCCAAAATGACCTATTTAACCTAGGATAGCTCTAAAATGACCTATACTTAGCATTTTTTCCTCCAAAATGACTTAATATGCTTAGCTAGCTTCAAAATGACCTATACTTAGAATCTTTTCCTCCAAAATTAGTTAATATGCTTAACTAGCTCTGAAATGACATAATATGCTGAAGAAATGACATAGTTTAGCTCCTAAATGACTTCACATGCTTAGCTAGCTCCAAAATGACATAATAAGCTTAATTAGCTCCAAAATGACATATTTAACCTAGGATAGCTCTAAAATGACCTATACTTAGCATTTTTCTCCAAAATGACTTCATATGCTTAGCTAGCTTAAAAATGACCTATTTAACCTAGGATCGCTCTAAATGACCTATACTTAGCATCTTTTCATCCAAAATGACTTAATATGCTTAGCTAGCTCTAAAATGATATAATATGCTTAAGAAATGACATATTTTAGGTCCTAAATGACTTCATACGCTTAGCTAGCTCCAAAATGACATAATAACCTTACTTAGCTTCAAAATGACCTATTCAACCTAGGCTAGCTCTAAAATGACCTATACTTAGCATTTTTTTCCTCCAAAATGACTTAATATGCTTAGCTAGCTCAAAAATTACATAATAAGCTTAATTAGCTCCAAAATGACCTATTTAACCTAGGATAGCTCTAAAATGACCTATACTTAGCATTTTTTCCTCCAGAATGACTTAATATGCTTAGCTAGCTTCAAAATGACCTATACTTAAAATCTTTTCCTCCAAAATTAGTTAATATGCTTAACTAGCTCTAAAATGACATAATATGCTTAAGAAATCACATAGTTTAGCTCCTAAATGACTTCACATGCTTAGCTAGCTCCAAAATGACATAATAAGCTTAATTAGCTCCAAAATGACATATTTAATGTAGGATAGCTCTAAAATGACCTATACTTAGGATTTTTCCTCCAAAATGACTTAATATGCTTACTTAGGTTAAAAATGACCTATTTAACCTAGGATAGCTCTAAAATGACCTATACTTAGCATCTTTTCATCCAAAATGACTTAATATGCTTAGCTAGCTCTAAAATGATATAATATGCTTAAGAAATGACATATTTTAGGTCCAAAATGACTTCATATGCTTAGCTAGCTCCAAAATGACATAATAACCTTACTTAGCTTCAAAATGACCCATTCAACCTAGGCTAGCTCTAAAATGACCTATACTTAGCATTTTTTTCCTCCAAAATGACTTAATATGCTTAGCTAGCTCAAAAATTACATAATAAGCTTAATTAGCTCCAAAATGACCTATTTAACCTAGGATAGCTCTAAAATGACCTATACTTAGCATTTTTTCCTCCAAAATGACTTAATATGCTTAGCTAGCTTCAAAATGACCTATACTTAGAATCTTTTCCTCCAAAATTAGTTAATATGCTTAACTAGCTCT
>NC_057810.1:8596629-8669521 GCF_018294505.1 Triticum aestivum
GAAGAAATGACATAGTTTAGCTCCTAAATGACTTCACATGCTTAGCTAGCTCCAAAATGACATAATAAGCTTAATTAGCTCCAAAATGACATATTTAACCTAGGATAGCTCTAAAATGACCTATACTTAGCATTTTTCTCCAAAATGACTTCATATGCTTAGCTAGCTTAAAAATGACCTATTTAACCTAGGATCGCTCTAAATGACCTATACTTAGCATCTTTTCATCCAAAATGACTTAATATGCTTAGCTAGCTCTAAAATGATATAATATGCTTAAGAAATGACATATTTTAGGTCCTAAATGACTTCATACGCTTAGCTAGCTCCAAAATGACATAATAACCTTACTTAGCTTCAAAATGACCTATTCAACCTAGGCTAGCTCTAAAATGACCTATACTTAGCATTTTTTTCCTCCAAAATGACTTAATATGCTTAGCTAGCTCAAAAATTACATAATAAGCTTAATTAGCTCCAAAATGACCTATTTAACCTAGGATAGCTCTTAAATGACCTATACTTAGCATTTTTTCCTCCAAAATGACTTAATATGCTTAGCTAGCTTCAAAATGACCTATACTTAGAATCTTTTCCTCCAAAATTAGTTAATATGCTTAACTAGCTCTGAAATGACATAATATGCTTAAGAAATGACATAGTTTAGCTCCTAAATGACTTCACATGCTTAGCTAGCTCCAAAATGACATAATACGCTTTATTAGCTCCAAAATGACATATTTAACCTAGGATAGCTCTAAAATGACCTATACTTAGCATTTTTTTCCAAAATGACTTAATATGCTTAGCTAGCTTAAAAATGACCTATTTAACCTAGGATCGCTCTAAATGACCTATACTTAGCATCTTTTCCTCCAAAATGACTTAATATGCTTAGCTAGCTCTAAAATGATATAATATGCTTAAGAAATGACATATTTCAGGTCCTAAATGACTTCATACGCTTAGCTAGCTCCAAAATGACATAATAACCTTACTTAGCTTCAAAATGACCTATTCAACCTAGGCTAGCTCTAAAATGACCTATACTTAGCATTTTTCCTCCAAAATGACTTAATATGCTTAGCTAGCTTAAAAATGACCTATTTAACCTAGGATAGCTCTAAAATGACCTATACTTAGCATCTTTTCCTCCAAAATGACTTAATATGCTTAGCTAACTCTAAAATGACATAATATGCTTAAGAAATGACTTATTTTAGCTCCTAAATGACTTCACATGCTTAGCTATCTCCAAAATGACATAATAAACTTACTTAGCTCTAGAATGACCTTAGCATGTTTTACACCAAAATGACTTAGTATGCTTAGCTAGATCAAAAATGACATAATAACCATACTTAGCTCAAAAATGACCTATTTTACAGATATAAGTTGCATCATAATAATCTTCACATTTTAGTTGCATCATAATAATCTTCTTCTTCGAGTCTTCTTCTTCTAACTTTCTTCTTTCCCAATTTACAGATTTGCTTAAGATCACAAAAGCTTGGGTTGATGGAGTGCTTGTATTTAGTTTTTGCTTTGACCTTGTGAAACTTGCTACCTATGGATGAAACTGTGTAATATTGATGAAACTATGTATATGTACAGATGAAACTTGCTACTATTGGTAACATGTGTTGGATACATATGTGTTCATGACTATTGGTAATATGTGTTGAATATGCTATATTGGTCATATAAATATATTTGTGTTTGATTTCTGTGAAAATGAATTGATATAAGAAAAAACAAAATTAAATGGGGCAATATAGTCACTTTGCCATCTGCAGGTAGATAGCAAAGAGGCCACGTGTCATCTACATGTAAAATTTGGGCTGGCCTATTTGGGCTCTTTGCCATCTGACATCAAATGGCAAAACTCTTTGCCATCTGCTGGCAGACGGCAAACAGCCTGCAGCCTTTGCCATCTGCTGGAAGAGGGCAAAGAGCCTGCAGCCTTTGCCGTTAGCCTTCTAACAGGGCTAACCCCGTTAAGAGGCTTTGCCATATGCCAGCAGATGGCAAAGCCACAGGCTCTTTTCCATCAGCCAGCAGACGACAAAGAAGCCTTTATCGGCAAGGTTTCAGACAAACTATTTGCCATCTGCTGGCAGATGGCAAAGGCTTTGCCATCCGCCGACCATGCATTTGCCATCTGCCATGGCAGATGGCAAAGTGCCAGATTCTAGTAGTGAGAGGTATTGAAGTTGATAAAGCCAAAGTTGATGATATTGAAAAGATGCCATGTCCCAAGGACATAAAAGGTATAAGAAGTTTCCTTGGTCACGCCGGCTTTTATAGGAGGTTCATTAAGGACTTTTCTAAAATCTCTAGGCCTCTGACTAATTTATTGCAAAAAGATATTCCTTTTGTCTTTGATGATGATTGTGCAAAAGCATTTGAAACACTTAAGAAAGCCTTGATCAGTGCACCCATTGTTCAGCCTCCTGATTGGAATTTACCTTTTTAAATTATGTGCGATGCTAGTGATTATGCTGTAGGTGTTGTTTTAGGGCAAAGAGTCGATAATAAATTGAATGTTATCCAGTATGCTAGTAAGGCTCTTGATACTACCCAGAGAAATTATGCTACTACTAAAAAAGAGTTCTTAGCAGTTGTGTTTGCATGTGATAAGTTTAGACCTTATATTGTTGATTCCAAAGTTACTATTCATACTAATCATGCTGCTATTAAATATCTCATGGAGAAGGAAGATGCTAAGCCTAGACTCATTAGACGGGTTCTCTTGCTCCAAGAATTTGACTTGCATATTATTGATAGAAAGGGAGCTAAGAACCCCGTTGCGGACAACTTTTCTAGGTTAGAGAATGTTCTTGATGACCCACTGCCTACTAATGATAGTTTTCCTAATGAACAATTAGCGGTTGTCAATGCTTCTCGTACTGCTCCTTGGTATGCTGATTATGCTAATTACATTGTTGCTAAATATATACCGCCTAGTTTCACATACCAGCAAAAGAAAAAGTTCTTTTATGATTTAAGACATTACTTCTGGGATGATCCACACCTTTATAAAGAAGGAGTAGATGGTATTATTAGAGGTTGTGTGCCTGAGCATGAACAGGAACAAATCCTACGCAAGTGTCACTCTGAATCTTATGGAGGACACCATGCTGGAGATAGAACTGCACACAAGGTACTACAATCTGGTTTTTATTGGCATACTCTCTTCAAAGATGCTCGTAAGTTTGTCTTATCTTGTGATGAATGTCAAAGAATGGGTAACATTAGTAGACGTCAAGAAATGCCTATGAATTATTCTCTTGTTATTGAACCGTTTGATGTTTGGGGCTTTGATTATATGGGACCTTTTCCTGCCTCCAATGGTTATACACATATTTTAGTTGTTGTTGATTACATTACTAAGTGGGTAGAATATATTCCAACTAGTAGTGCTGATCATAACACTTCTATTAAAATGCTTAAAGAAGTTATTTTTCTGAGGTTTGGAGTCCCTAGATATCTTTCGACTGATGGTGGTTCACACTTTATTCATGGTGCTTTATGTAAGATGCTCGCTAAGTATGATGTCAATCATAGAATCGCATCTCCTTATCATCCGCAATCTAGTGGTCAAGTAGAGTTGACAAATAGAGAGCTCAAATTAATTTTGCAAAAGACTGTGAATAGATCTGAAAAGAATTGGTCCAAAAAACTTGATGATGCATTATGGGCCTATAGAACTGCATACAAAAATCCTATTGGTATGTCTCCATATAAGATAGTTTATGGAAAAGCATGTCATTTACCTCTTGAACTTGAACATAAAGCATATTGGGCTATTAAAGAGCTCAATTATGACTTCAAACATGCCGGTGAGAAGAGGTTGTTTGATATTAGCTCACTTGATGAATGCAGAACCCAAGCATATGAGAATGCCAAGCTTTTCAAAGAAAAATTCAAACGCTGGCATGATAAGAGGATACAAAAGCGTGAGTTTAACATAGGAGATTATGTGTTATTATTAAACTCTCATTTAAGATTTTTTGCAAGAAAGCTTCTCTCAAAATGGGAAGGTCCCTACGTTATCGAGGAGGTCTATCGTTCTAGTGCTATAAAAATCAACAACTTCGAAGGCACAAATTTGAGGGTGGTTAACGGTCAAAGAATTAAACATTATATTTCAGGTAATCCTATCAATGTTGAAACTAATATTATTGAAACCATAACCCCCGAGGAATACATAACTCTGAATGTTCCAGAATGTTCCAGACTCCGAATAGGCATAGGTACGTGGTACGGTAAGTAAACCGACTCCAAAACAACTCTAATGGCAATTTTTATCAGTTTTGGATTATTTAAGAATTTTAGGAAGAAAGAGGTAGTCCGAAAGGGACACGAGGCTCCCACGAGAGAGGAGGCCGCCCCCCCTGTAGGGCGCGCCCTCCTGTCTCGTGGGCACCTTGTGTGCCTCCCGGACTCCGTTTTCTTATATGTTACGTATTTTGGTCGGTCAAATTTCATTATATATACTCCCGAAGATTTTGACCACTGTATCACGCAAATATTCTCTGTTTTTGTTTCGAGCTGTTCCTGTTGCAGATTTGGAACAAGATGTCGTCCCAAGATTCCGAGGGAGAGAGCTACATGGCTTATTATATTGCAAATCCAAAAGTATATGGGGAGGTGGAACATTATGGCTGGAGCTTAGAGGAATAAGAAGACTATGATCCAAAAAGGAAGGAGGAGACGAGCTCCGATGAAGAGGACGATCTACTACCTCAACCTGGTGATATGCATGTGGAGTTCAAGAAGTCAAGCCTCCCTAAGGTCCAATCTATCCCTCCACATTTTTTGCAGGATAGCAAGGCAGCACTATGCAAAAAGATAATGAAACTTGAGCTCGAGAATGAGGATCCGAGGGAGGAAAATTTTAGCCTCAGACGCAAGCTAGAGAATAAAATTGCAACAATTCCACTGTCATCATCACCACCTCCATCAGCTCCAAAGAAATAATTGCATGGGTATGGGCACTCCCCTTGGAAACTGCCAAGCTTGGGGAGGTGCCCCGGTATCGTATCGCCATCACACTCCTATCTTTACCGCTTTATTGAGTTCGATCCTTTTAGTAGTATCTTGATCTAGTAGATTGAAGTTTTGATATCAAGTAGTTTTGAGTTTTGCTTTGTGATCTCTTTATGTAAGCAAGTCCATGTGCTATCTATAATAAAGATTAGTGTTGAGTCAAGGGCTTTGCTATGTTGCTATGATCTTGAGGAAGTAGAAAGAACAAAAGAGTTCATATTGATCTTATGGATAGTGATAACTTCACACATATAAAGTATGAGGCATAAAAATTGTTGAGAGTTGATGAACGTAGCCTTGGTCATCGTTGCAATTAATAGGAAGTGATAAGGAAAGAGGGGTTCACATATAGATATACTATCTTGGACATCTTTTATGATTGTGAATCACTCGTTAAGTATGACATGCTAAAAGAGTTGATGTTGGACAAGGAAGACAATGTAATGGTTTATGTTTTCTGACATCTCAGTTAAAGTATATTGTCATTGACCTTCCAAACATGTTGAGCTTGCCTTCCCCCCTCTTGCTAGCCAAATTCCTTGCACCAAGTAGATATACTACTTGTGCTTCCAAATATACTCAAACCCAGTTTTGCCATGTGAGTCCTCCATACCTACATATGGGTTGAGTAAGATCCTTCAAGTAAGTTGTCATCGGTGCAAGCAATAAAAATTGCTCTCTAAATATGTATGACTTATTAGTGTAGAGAAAATAAGCTTTGTACGAACTTGTTGTGGAAGTAATAAAAGCGACGGATTGCATAATAAAGGTCCACATACAAGGGGTAATATAAAGTGACGTTCTTTTGCATTAAGATTTCGTGCATCAACCATAAATCCGCATGACAACCTCTGCTTCCCTCTGCGAAGGGCCTATCTTTTACTTTATGTTTTTACTTTATGCTTGAGTCAAGGTGATCCTCACCTTTCCCCTTTTTCATTTTATCCTTTGGAAAGCTCCTCGTGTTTGAAAGATCACGATACATATATCCAATTGGATGTAAGTTGGCATAGGCTATTATTATTGACATCACCTAAAGGTGAATACATTGGGAGGCAACACAATAAAGCCCCTATCTTTCTCAGTGTCTGGCTGAAACTCTTTAACCACAAGTATTGCGTGAGTGTTAGCAATTATGGGAGACTACGAGATAGTTGAGTATGTGAGATTGTTGAAAAGCTCTATTATTGAATCTTTCTGATGTTATGATAAATTGCAATTGCTTCAATGACTGAGATTATAGTTTGTTAGTTCCCAATGGAGTTTATGAACCACACTTTACATTGTGAATTGCTTACTACTTGAGCATAGGAAATCATATGACAAAATCTATATATGTTACTGTTATTAGAATGATCATGATGCCCTCATGTCCGTATTTTATTTTTATCGACACCTCTATCTCTAAACATGTGGACATATTTTTGATTTCGGCTTCTGCTTGAGGACAAGCGAGGTCTAAGCTTGGGGGAGTTGATACGTCCATTTTGCATCATGCTTTTATATCAATATTTATTGCATTATGGACTGTCATTACACATTATTTCTCAATACTTATGGCTATTCTCTCTTATTTTACAAGGTTTACCATGAAGAGGGAGAATGCCGGCAGCCGGAATTCTGGCTGGAAAAGGAGCAAACATTGGAAACCTATTCTGCACAATTCCAAAAGTCCTGAAACTCCACAAAACAAAATTCTCGATTTATTAAGAATTTATGAGCAAAAGAAATAGGCTAGGGGCCCACACCCTGTCCAGGAGATAGGGGGGCGCCCCCCTATAGGGCGCGGCCCCTATCTCCTAGGCCCCCTGGTGGGCCTCCGGCATCCATCTTCTGCTATTTCATCACCCTTACCCTGGAAAAATTGTGGGCAAGCTTACGGGACGAAACTCCACCGCCATGAGGCGGAACCTTGGCAGAATCAATCTAGGGCTCTGGCGGAGCTGTTCTGCCGGGGACACTTCCCTCCGGGAGGGGGAAATCATCACCAACGTCATCACCAACGATCCTCTCATCGGGAGGGGGTCAATCTCCATCAACATCTTCACCAGCACCATCTCCTCTCAAAACCCTAGTTCATCTCTTGTATCCAATCTTGTATGAAAACCACAAATTGGTACCTGTGTGTTGCTAGTAGTGTTGATTACTCGTTGTAGTTGATGCTAATTGTTTAACTTGGTGGAAGATCATATGTTCAGATCCTTTATGCATATTATTACTCCTCTGATTATGAATATGAATATGCTTTGTGAGTAGTTAAGTTTGTTCCTGAGGACATGGGTGAAGTCTTGCTATTAGTAGTCATGTGAATTTAGTATTCGTTCGATATTTTGATGAGATGTATGTTGTCTTTCCTCTAGTGGTGTTATGTGAACGTCGACTACATGACACTTCACCATTATTTGGGCCTAGAGGAAGGCATAGGGAAGTAATAAGTAGATGATGGGTTGCTAGAGTGACAGAAGCTTAAACCCTAGTTTATGTGTTGCTTCCTTAGGGGTTGACATGGGCCCATATGTTTAATGTTGTGGTTAGGTTTACCTTAATACTCCTTTTTGTAGTTGTGGATTGCTTGCAATAGGGGTTAATCATAAGTGGGATGCTTGTCCAAGTTAGGGCAGTACCCAATTGCCGGTCCACCCACATATCAAATTATCAAAGTACTGAACGCGAATCTTACGAACGTGATGAACTAGCTTGACGATAATTCCCAATGTGTCCTCGGGAGCTCCGTCCTCATTATTAGAATTTGTCCAGGCTTATCCTTTTCTACATAAAGGATTGGGACACCTTGCTGCACTTTATTTTCTTTATTTACTTTTTGCTCGTTACTATTTATCTTATCACAAAACTATCTATCACCTATTATTTTAGTGCTTGTAGAGAAAACCTTACTGAAAACCGCTTATCATTTCCTTCTGCTCCTCGTTGGGTTCGACACTCTTACTTATCGAAAGGACTATGATAGATCCCCTACACTTGTGGGTCATCAATAGCATGCCAAATTTCATGAATTTCAGACGAGTTTTGGATTTACTAGAATTTAAAAACCAGGAATCTCAATGTTTGCGGCCGAGTGACAGTGCCAGGGTGTTTGACATTCATTTCCATTTCTTGCATGGGACCTAAGCATGCAACCAAGGACACAGATTCGAATTTTCAACCAATTTATTTGCATTGGAGCATGTGCATGTAGTTCAAATTTTAGTTATGCAAATAAATGCATCGAAAACTCAATTAATGCAATAAAATGTCCAACGAACCCCAAAAAATCCCAAAAATTGACACAACACTCCTATTGTTCTATGTTGACACAAGAAATTTTTTGAAAGCAATAAGAGGCAGCGGATATCGTTTCGTCCCCAAAGGCAGGATGTTCCGTACTGAAACCATCAAGTTTGTTGTGAGAACATTTGGTTTGTGAGAAGCATATCCCCGAACCTGACCCAAATGGGACAATATTTTTACCACGACATGTTGATGCCGCTCCATGATAGCATGCCAAGTTTCAGGAATTTCTGACAAGTTTTGGATTTGCTAGAATTTTAAAACCAGCAATCTCAATGTTTGCGGCCGAGTTACAGTGGCAGGGTCTTTGACATTCATTCACATTTCTTCAATGGGACCTCAGCATGCAACCAAGGACACATATTCGAATTTTCAACCAATTTATATGCATTAGAGCATGTGCACATAGTTCAAATTTGAATTGTGCTCATAAATGCATTGAAAACGCAATTAATGCATAAAAATGTCAAAACAAACCCTAAAAAATCCCAAAAATTGACACAACACTCGTGTTGTTCTATGTTGACACGAGAAACATTTTGAAAGTAAGAAGAGGCAACATATATCATTTCATCCCCCAAGGTGGCACGTACCCTACTAAAACCATCAGTCTTGTTGTGAGAGACGCTCTGGTTTGCGAGAAGCTTCTACCCAGACCTGCCCCAAAGGGGACAATATTTTTACCACAGCATGTCACTGCAATTCCATGATATCATATCAAGTTTCATGAATTTTATACAAGTTTTTGATTTACTAAAATGTTAAAAGCATGTATCTCAATGTTAGCGGCAGAGCGACAGTGTCAAGGTGTTTGACATTCATTCTCATTTCTTGCATGTGACCTAAGCTTGCAACCAAGGACAATAATTTGATTTTGCAACCCGTTTTTGTGGACTCGAGCATGTAGTTTAATTTTGAATTGTGCACTTGAAATGCATAGAAAACCAAGTTACCGTATAAAAATGTCCAAAGGAACGCTGAACAATTCCAATTTTTTACGACACACATATAGTTGCATGTTCACTGAATATAAAAGGTCTAGCAATTCAAACACCGTCCATTGCCGCTGTGACCCCATTATTTCATTCAAATCAAAATTAAAAATCAAGTAGATCCCACACAATTTATTATCACCAACCGTGTGAGATGCAGTACAAAATATCTTGGAGCACCGTCGGTGTATAGTACGCCTATGGTTTACGCGAGAAGGCGCGTCGGCTACAGTCCACACCCGGCGTGTCAAGCACACTAGCTCGCTCCCCAAATATCATTTCATTGTTCAATCATCGCCGGAGAAAGATGGGGATGTCGACCCGCGTCATGAGGGCAACTTTGGCGGCCCACTCCGGCGTTAGCGCGGCCGCAGCCGCCATGCATGTCCTAACAAGGTGCATGAGCACGGCCGTAGTCTGCGACCGGGCGGCCATGGCAGCCCAAATGGCCGCTGTTGCTTCTCAGGTGGCGGCACCAACATCCGCCTCGGCGATAACAGCTGGCGAGAGTGGCACAGCAGCTGTCGGTTCCACGGCGGCGGCCTTAGCCCTGATGGAGGCCGCCCACGACCATATCGAGGCCGCCCACAACCAGCTCGTGGCAGTCACCGCACAAATCGAACAAAGCTTCTCGGTTGGCAACCCACGAACGAAGAGTTGGCAATCACCGAGAGCGTTCGAGCAGCCATCCATTCCTCCGCCGCATATCTTGCAACAACAGAGCCCATCCCAGCCCATATCGTGGCGGCCCATGCCTAGCTGGTGGCGGCCTTTTCCAAAGAGATGGCGGACGCAGATGGCGAGATGCTTGACGAATATGGTGTGATGGATGACACGAAGCTCCTTCCCCAGGAGACTGTCGGGCGCAAGGTGGACATGGAGGAGGCGGCGGAGATCGACGAGCACCAGCCGTAGTACCACTCTTTGTTTAGTTTAATTAAGAGTGATGGTCTTTAATTTGTTAGAGTAATGTTTAGGCCAGCTAACTCTGTTTAATTGTTGAACTTGTTCGATTAAGAAGTGTGGGTGTGCTGTAGTCTCCGTTGTGTACCCAAATTATGCAATGACATGGATGAGCACTGTACCTAGGGAAATTGGTACCAAAATTTTTGACATTCAAACTCATCGCACACGGGTTAAGCTATCTGAAACATTTTTGATGTTGACATATCGTACAAAGTTCTAAATAAGGGTCTGTGTCCGATGACACTTTGCACGCCAGTTTCTTGCTGAAGCGATTCCAAACTTTTGGCCTCCGCGGAAATATCTACCTCCCCGCCCCTCCCCCTTACCAAAAGCCACATTTCCCCTGTTTCCGCCTTCCTTTCCAAGTTGAAACCTTCACTCCTAGCTTGCAGCGCCGCCGCCCTCGCCGGCGACCCTCCTTCATGTTGCTCAGCCTCGTCTATCCAGGCAGGTAATCCACACCAGACCCCCATCCACCTCCCCCTTCCACATCCCACATGCCCCAACCCCCAGCGCGACACCTTCCACACAAATCACCGACCCATCCACCAAATAAGCGCTGCCCTAAGACATGGTGCACGCAGTATAGCCAGGAGCTCAAGGAGCATTTGGCAGCGGAGAAGCAAATCGTGGCCGCACGCGCGGATGAGGTCGTGATGGCTACCATTCGTGCCGACCCCCAGATCTTGGAGGAGCACCTTGCCATTTGCTAGCAACGCCGGTTAAGCATGCTCGTTTACCCGTTGCGTGTGTTGCTCCTGCCTTTCCTTAACAAATTCTAGTGAATTGTGCTATCTAATTTTACCATGCAATCTGTTGCTCATGTGTATATGTTCTATATGTCATGCAATGTGGTGCTCACTTATTAACTCTTTCGTAATTAGTTGTCATCTTCAGGTAACTGTTTGGTTCAATTCTGCAAATGTGATGTTCAATTCTTCAGGCTGCAATTTTGTATTATCTTCGATGTGAGAAATAAATTGAATTTATATTTACAAAATACGTGAGAAACGAATACAATTGCTATATTTCCAAGTTGTCAAGCATGCTTGGTTTGGTTATACATTGTGCAATGTGGTGCTCAGTTAACGTTTGGTTCATTTGTGTTGTGGTGTCTAGTTAATTGTTTGGTTCAATTCTGCAATGCGATGTTCAATAGTTGTGGGTGCACTCTGTTATTGCATAGCATGTGAGAAGTAAATCGAATTTGGCTGTACTAAATACATGAGAAACAAATACAATTGCTATTTTTGCAAGTTGTCAAGCATGCTTGTTTTGGTATAAATTGTGCAATGTGGTGCTCAGTTAACGTTTGGTTCATTTGTGTTGTGGTGTTTAGTTAACTGTTTGGTTCAATTCTGCAATGTGATGTTCAATAGTTGTGGGTGCATTCTATTATTGTATACTATTTGAGAATTTTAATCGAATTTGGTTGTACTAAATGCATGAGAAACAAATACAATTGCTATATTTCCAAGCTGTTAAGCATGCTTGCTTCGGTTAACTACCTGATCTTCTATTAGGAGTATATTATATTGTACAATGTGGTGCTTAGTTAATGTTTGGTTCATTTGTTGTGGTGTTTAGTTAACTGTTTGGTTCAATTCTGCAATGTGATGTCCAATTGTCATGGTTGGAATTTCGTATTGTTGTGCATGTGAGGAATAAATCAAATTTGGTTGTACTTAATTGATGAGAAAAGTATACAAGTGCTATATCTCCTAGTTCTTAATGTTGCTTGGTTTGGATAAATGGGTTTTCCATGTGGCTTGATTGAATTTGATGAATCTGCAATGTGCTTATTTTTTCATCAACATATTTTACTAATAGCACGTGACCTCTTACTTAACCCGATGACTAATTACCTTATATGTGTTGCAGGGAAACAATGGGAAGCACTGACATTTACAATCGAGGTTAGCACGTGCATGGTTCGTTGTCTAATAGCTCATTATTGTGCTATTGCAGGAACCATTCTAATACTTAGGGTTTTAACAATATGGTCTTGCACATGTAGGTCCTGCTGTCAGAGGTTTTGACCCGCTGTTCGACCCTTTTTGCATATGGGGATATGAGTTGTCCATGAATACCAATCAAATCAAGAAACTCAAAAACATTGTTACGATAAATAAATTAGCGATAAAAAACAACAAGATCTTTGTCTGCACAATGAAGAAGACATCAGTTCACTACAAGATGGTACTAACTATTATACCTTGCCTTTTTTTATTCCATTGCCCCTTTCCAATATAGAGAAGATATTTATGCACATCCTTGTTTTCAGACCTTTCCAAAGTAGTTCACTGATGATTACCTCTCAAACCACCTATATGCTCAGGAGGCAAGGAAGGTTTTCATACAACACCCACGGTTCAATATTGAAGTGTTCCTGTAGAGGACGAAGGATGGACGGTCAATCATCCACAGGCACTGGCCTAAAGTTGCAAAGACCTTCAACATTAGTGAAGGCTCAATATTCGGCTTCCGCTTCAGTAGTTTTTCCGATGAGATGCATCTGTCTATGTATTGTCTATGATGCCAATTTCAAAAGGTCGTGTGAAACTTGGTGCTCGTGCAGTTATGTAATGGGGTAGCTGAGTGCTGAAGCTATCATATTGTACTCTGATGTATTTCAATTATGAAATCCTACTTCCTTAGTATGGAATGAAATATATTATGTGTTTAATATGAATGTCAATTAGATTAATAAATAGATTATTAATAATAGGGCAATTAGCCTGCTAATGGCAAATTAGCCTGCTAATTGATTTTTGCTATTGCAAACGATTATTTAGAAAATACTGTGGCCGATGACCTAAGGCAACACAAACATTTTCTAGGAATAAACCGGGTTGGATCGATGAACAACCACACACGAAATTCTCTTCAAAACTGTTTGCGTTAGGCCACCTTGCGCAAACGTTTACCACATAAAAATTATGTGTGATGGACAGCCTTTGCCACACAGCTTCTTCTACGCACAAAGGATAATTTTTTTAATATTGTGTGCGATGGGAATGCTAACACAAAGGATTTAACGGGGAAAATTGTGTGTGATGTACCTACGAACGGAAATGTTTTCCTTGCAGCGACTGTGTGGGATGTATAAATGAACGGAAATGTTTCGAGGGGACTGACTGTGTGGGATGTACTTATGACCGGAAATTATTTCGCATGTATAATTGTATTTTTTAGCACTACTTTATGTATAACTATATTTGCTGGCTCGCCGGTCACACATGACCTAATTTTGCTGAGCATGTATGCCAGGAGGGCATATCCTCGACGGTTTCTAGGTCATGTGGGAAGGACCCCCTAATCGCCCACACTCACTAGGTGATGGTTCCGAACGCTGTCGTGGAAAGGGGTTAAAACCGTTTGTATATCATGTTGTTGTACCGGTGAGTGTTCGCTGCAAGGCACGGAGATTATATTCGTCGTTTGCATCAAACTCATTGATACTTCAGGGACTTGTTACTCTGTGTGCACTCGCAAACACATAAGTCCTATACTGTTTATGTCAACCAACTCCAAAACATAAGGGGCCTATCATTGCACCAACACTATCCCTTTTTTATGCCAATATGAATTATGCTTATGGAGATTAACTTGATATAGTTCCTTATGTTAAGAATGAACTTGTTGCTATTGCATGCACACATGATAATCCTATTATCTTTTTGAATTCTGCCAACTACACTATATCGGAGAAGTTTGCGCTTATTAAGTAATATATTGATGGGTTGCGTGTTACTACTACACATGATGACGTTGATAAACATAATGTGCATGTGCTTGTTGCTCCTGCTTGCAATTATTATGAGAGAGGAACTCCATCTCCACCTCTCTATGTTTCCAACATGACAAAATTGGAAGAAACTATTCATGCTATGTGTCGGCCTTTACTATGTGTGCATGAATTGTTCTTTTATGATGCACCGATGCATAGGAAGAGAGTTAGACTTCGTTGTTGCATGATATATGTTGCTTTGTTCTCAATACTAAATTACAAATCATTGTTAACTAAAATTAGGTTTGATATACCTTGGGATCCTGGTGGACCCATTACTTGAGCAATTTATGCCTAGCTTAATGGCTTTAAGGAAAGCGCTGCCAGGGAGACAACCCGGAAATTATAGAGAGTCATTTTCTTCTGTTGTGTGCTTTTAAAAAGTTTAAAAACAAAAAAAATAAAGAGGGTAACCTAAAACTTTTTAGAAAGAAAACTGAAAGTAAGAAAGACAAGCACCGTTGAAGTGGGGGAGCTCCTTGAACTTTGTTCATGCCCATGGAAACTTTGCAAATCTTGAATTACAGAAAGTTTTCAACAAAAATAATTATCCGCTTGTAAAAATCCATTGTATTATAAAAATAATGTGCCAATATTTTCCTTTAGGATGATTAGATTGCTTGTTTGGTACGTGCAGTGCAAAAACAAAAACTTTGGTTGTACTACATGAATTTACATTTTCTATTGGAACATCAAAAGTTTCTGAAATTTTTCCATGATATTGTATGCAATTTTTTTATTTTGTCCTAATGTTTCAGAATTTTTGGAGTTATAGAAGTATGTTCAATGTTCATATTGCTACAAACTGTCTGTATTTCATAGATTGTTGCTATAGTTTCATTATTTGCGTATGTTGTTGAGCCCCCTTTGACTCGGGGCCATAGAATTATGATAGCATATGGTGGGTAAAGTTTTATTATAATTACACAATAATGCTATAGCAGGACATGATGGGATTTGATGTTATATGTGCTAACACTGCTAATAAAATGTTCGGTTAAGTTTTGTGTGGATGAGGTGTTCAAAAATCGAGGAGGTATTGATATGAGAAGAATGAGGAGAGACAAGATCTCAAGCTTGGGGGTGCCCGTGGAACCCCAAGTAAATATTCATGGAGACTGAAGCATCTAAGCTTGGGGATGCCCCGGAAGGCATCCCATCTTTATTCAACAATTATCGGTATGTCTCGGTTTTGTTTTGTTCACATGATATGCGTAAAATCTTGGAGCATCTTTTGTGTTTATTTTCACTTTTATTTTATGCACCATGCTGGTATGAGATAATCATTTTTTCGATTTATAGAATGCTCTTTGAACTTCAATTATATTAAGGTGGTAATATGGGGGCATGCTAGTAAAAGAACTCTTGTAGTATGATATGTTTGATTCCTTGCAATAGTTCTGAAATATTGATGTGGTAATATGGGGGCATGCTAGTAAAAGAATTAAAGTTGAGTATTAATAAGGGTATTAAGGGATTAAGTCTTAACACAAGTAAATCCTGATGCATGTAAAGTGGTGGCCGCTGACATTAGCGGTGAGGTCGAAGCATAATTTATCCTTGATTGAAATCCTTCTGTGATGTTTAAATCAGGGGTCGGGATCATTAGCTCCTACCAACCTCCTCCTAGGGGCATGCGAGTAGTACTTTGGTTCATGGGCTAATAAAACTTCCAGAATAAGTATATGAGTTCTTTATGAATAACGTGGACTCCATGGATTATACACATTCTTACCCTTCCACCATAGCTAGTCTCTCTAGTACCGTGCAACTTTTGCTAGTGCATCAAACCTCCTTATATCTTCGTCAAACAGCCACCATAAATACCTATTATGGCATATATATAGCCATTCCGAGATATATGGCGATGCAACTTCCATCATCATCATGACTTTAGCGTTCATTGTCATATTGCTTTTCATAATCGTAAGATAGATAGCATGATATTTTCAAGGCTTGTCCATTTTTTGATATCTTTCCTAAGCTAGAACATTGCATATCCTAGTAACTGCCAAAGGCATTCCTATAGAGCCATCATGTTTTAGTTGTATCGAGTTGTAAGTAAATAAAAGTGTGATGAACATCATTATTAGAGCATTACCCCGGTGAGGAAAGGATGATGGAGACTGTGATTCCCCCACAAGGAAGGATAAGACTCCGGATGAAAAAAATAAAAATAAAAAACAGGCCAAAGAGCCCACAAAAAAAGAAAACAATGAGATAAAAAGAGAGAATGGGCAATGTTACTATCCTTTTACCACACGTGTGCTTCAGAGTAGCACCATGTTCTTCATATAGAGAGTCTCTTGAGTTATCACTTTCATATACTAGTGGGAATTTCTGATTATAGAAATTGGCTTCTATATTCCGATGACGTCCTTCCTCAAATGTAGGAAGTCTTCATGAGCAAGCAATTTGGATGCACACCCACTTAGTTTCATTTGTGAGCTTTCATACACTTATTGCTCTAGTGCATCCCTTGCATGGCAATCCCCACTCCTCGTATTAATATCAATTCATGGACATCTCCATAGCCCGTTGATCCACCTAGTTGATGCGTGAGTTTCTTCCTTCTCCTATTGAGCCCTACCACCGCATTCTATTCCACCCATACTACAATATCCATGGCTCATGCTCATGTATTGAGTGAAGTTGAAAATGCTGAAGCGCGTTATTAGTACGATCCAATTTCCTGGTTTGACACCAAGGTGCTCATGATTTATACTTTATGGGGGGTAGACTAAGTGTGTCATGCTTACCACAATTAAGTGTATAGAGGTTGTTTCCTTCAGCTCCACTATTATTAAAGGCAATGATAAATTACATGCATGTCTTGTATTATTCTTTTGATGTCAAATTGATAGACTATTGCCTTGAATCACTCATGTCTTCATATTCATGCCAAGATTACATTACATGATCACGATAATGCTAGGTAGTACTCCACATTAAAAATTATCATTTTTATCATTTACCTACTCGAGGACGAGTAGGAATTAAGCTTGGGGATGCTGATACATCTCCGTCGTATCTATAATATTTGATTGTTTCTTGTCAATATCTACAACTTTTACATACTTTTGGAACATTTTATATTATTTTTGGGATTAACATATTGATCTAGTGCTCAGTGCATGTTCATGTTTGTTGCATGTTTTTTGTTTCGCTGAATATACATATGAAACGAAGTCCAAACGCAATTAATATTTATGGAGATTTTTTTGGATTATATATGATTTTTGGGAAGAAGAATCAACATCAGAGGTGGTCCACATGACCCACTAGCTCATATGGCATGCCCTAGGGGGTAGGCGTGCCCCTAGCTCTTGTGGCCACCTCGTAAATTAGTTGGAGGTATCCTTTGGCCGCAAGAAATAGGATATCACGCAGAAAGTCCCCTCAAAATTTCAGCCAAATCGACAGATCTCCAAGAATTTAAGAAACGGCGAAAGGCTAGAAAACAGGAACGCGAAATAGAATAGAAACACACACATACACACACACACACATACACACACACACATACATACATAGAGAGAGAGAGACAGAGATATCGTATCTCAGAGGGGCTCATGTCCCTCCGGCATCATGGAGACCATGGACCAGAGGGGAAACCTTCCTCCCGTCTAGGGGGAGGTCAATGAAGATAAAGAAGGAGGGTGGCTCTCCCCCCCTCTCTCCCGGTAGCAATGGGACACCGCTGGGGCAACCATCGCGAGGGCGATCTACACCAACAAATTTGCCCCCGTCATCACCAACTCTCTCCCGCTCTATGCAGCGGTGCTACACCTATTTTCTGTGCTGTAATCTCTACTTAATCATGGTGCTCAACACTATATATTATTTCCCAATGATGTATGGCTATCCTATGATGTTTGTGTAGATCTGTTTTGTTCTATGGGTTGATTGATGATCGTGGTTGGTTTGAGTTGTATGTTTAATTTTGGTGTTGTCCTATGGTGCCCTCTGTGTCACGCAAGCATGTCGGATCCCCACTGTAGGGTGTTGAAATACGTTCATGGTGCTCTTATGGTGGGTTGCTGGAGTGACAGAAGCATACGCCCGAGTAAGGGGATTGTTGCGTATGGGAGTAAAGAGGAGTTGATACTGAATGGTATGGTTGGGTTTTACCTTAATGATCTTTGTAGTTGCTGATGCTTGCTAGAGTTCGAATCATAAGTGCTTATGATCCTAATAGAGAAAGTATGTTAGCTCATGCCTCTCCCTCATATAAAATTGCAATAATGATTACTGGTCTACTTATCGATTGCCTAGGGACAAATAACTTTCTTGTGACAAAATGTTTCTACTAAACACCTTACTTTATTATCTTGCAATTTACTCCTAGTTTTATTCTTGCTAAGTACATCTAGTTTTATTCTTGCAAACCTATCCTATCACTAGTTTTATACTTGTTTTAGGTAAAGCGGATGTTAAGTGCGCGTAGAGTTGTATCGATGCTCGATAGAACTTGACGGAATATAAATTCTACCTTTAGCTCCTCGTTGGGATCGACAATCATACTTATAAAAAAGGCTAAAATTGATCTCCTATACTTGTGGTTTATGAACTTCTCACGTGTGGTTGAATTGACAACTCAATTGCAACATATTATAAATATCTTTGACTCCCCTGCGTCAAAACAATAAATTTGGAAGAAATATTACCCTTGAGGACTATGGCGGTCACCTAACTTGTTGGTTATCAAGACCTTTTTCTGGCGCCATTGCCTGGGAGCATAACTCTATTTATTAAGTTCACTTGGGAGTTCAATGTCTTCTGCAATTTATGTTGACTATGAATAATCTAAGAGAATCTAAGACCAAGATCTGCCCTCTACTACGAGGAGAGGTAAGTAACTGCCAACTCGGTCTATGCTTGATTCACCTACAGTTTCAGTCAGCTTGTGGCACCAGCACCTACTATTCAGTCTGATATGTCCCAAGTAATTGATAAAGCTTATGCAATTGATGGTACTCATGATGATGCTTCTATTCTCCCTGCTAAATCTGTGCCACTTGGTGGATTAATTGATGCTCACATTGCTAAAGCAAAAGAACTTGGAATGACGAAAATTGTGAATCACATGTTACACCTAGTACTTTTACTAGACCTAAGATGTTTGATATTTCTGATGGTCATACTCTTGATGAGGGGTTTCCTAGAGACCTTATGGCTTATGATACTCATAGTGGTATAGAAGGTTTTATGGCTATAATTAAAGAAAAGGCTATGGAAAAAATAATGAAATAGATCCTCAATTTTGATACGTCCCAAATGTATCTACTTCTCCAAACACTTCTACTTTTGTTTTGAGATCTAATTTGCCTGATTTGAATTAAACAAATCATGATTAATGCTATTTTCAGCCGAACTATCATGGTATTATTTTTGTGCAGAAATAAAAGTTATCATATTGGGCTTGAAATTTACATAGAATATTTCCAGAATATATAAAAATTATTCGCGAAAAGACCTATTGGAGGGGGGCACCAAGGAGCCACGAGCTCAGGGGGCACCCCTCCCTAGGGCGCACTGGGTGAACTCGTCGGTCCTACAAAATTCCGCTTACCCTAACTCCAACTTCATAAGTACCGTCTCATAGAGAAAAAACAGAGTGAAGGAATCTTCACGTTTTACAATACATAGCCATCGGCACCTCTTGTTCTTCATCGCGAGGGTTGATATGGAGTCCATTCGAGGCTCTGGAGAGGGGGATTCGTCGTCGTCGTCGTCATCCTTAACCCTTTTTCACCCTACTAGGAGTAACCTTATAGGTAGAACCTTAGCAGTAGCATGGGGTAATACCATACTGCTACTTCTATGAAGCCGCAGCACTGGTCGTGAACCGATGCTACAGGTAGCTCCATAGCAGTAGCACTGGCTAGCCACCCTGCGCTGCTGCTAAGTGGTCCCAGCCTTATCCCACGGGGCTACGAGTAGTAGTAGCGCGGCCTAGGGAACCACCAGTATTGCAAAGCCTCTAACAGTAGTGCTGACCCGAGACAAAGCGCTACCACTATATGTGTACTATGCCAGTAGGTGGGCCTAACATAGCAGCAGCATGGGATACCAAGCCAACGCTTCTTCTAAGACCCGTATTAGTAGCGTTGGTCCCTAACGCGCGCTGCTGCGAACCCAAGCTTATCATCTTCTCCGTGCGGCTGACCCTCACTCTCCCCGCTCCACTCTCTCACACTCCCTCTCCACTCTAAACCCCACGCCACGCCGCCATGGCCCATACCCATCGGAAGAGATCGCCCGCGCTCCTGCTCCTCACTATTGCAGGATAGTCCTAACGCGATAGCACAATCAGAGAACCTTCGACGAAACTTTATGCAATGCATTAGTTGTAAACGGTGGTGTAAGAAACCGTCAAAAATTATACGAACTGTTTCCGATGGCTCAGAAATTAAACATGATTCATATCAGAGTTGCGTGTGCGATATGTGGCATACGGTTGGTCCATACGAACTATTTGCGATGAGCATAACAGTAGAAATGGTCAGCCAAATGAGGGTGTGTGTGATATACGGCATACAGTTCACTCAGATGAACTGTCTGTGATTAGGCAACACAACAAAATGGTCAGCCATATCAAGGTGTGTGCCATAGGGTTCATACATTTCACTCGGATGAACTATTTGCGACGAGCCAAGACAACAGAAACGGTTCAACTGAACAAGATGTGTGTGTTACCCAGACAATAGGACATCAATCAGAAATGTGTGCGAATACTGATAATAACACAGACGATTGCTAATAAGCCGTGTGTGTTGTGGACGAATGCTTGCTGGTATACAATGGTCAGTCATTGATGAAATCATCACTGATGGATTCCCTCGTTTACTCCATCTGCGATGTGATTTGCTCTATCTACAGAAGAACAACATATATAACCAAAATAAGCATCCAATTACATAACTGACTATATTTGCTAGCCTCTTCGGTACCGTGCATTGCTCGTTCTCACCTCGAGACTTGGTGCAAACTTCACCGATGCATCCAAACCACGTGATATGCAACGCTCTAGCACATATAGGCCTTATTATATCCTTCCTCAAAATAGCCACCATATCCTCATACCATGTTATTTCCACAACTGTTCTGAGATATATTGCCATGCAACTTCCATCGTTGCTACTCACATGACTTGAGCATTCATTGTCATTTTGCTTTGCATGATCATATAGAGCTGACATGATATTTGTGGCATAGCCACCATTCGTCATTGTTATACATGTTAGGCTAGATCACTACAAATCCTGATACGCTACCTGAGACATTCATATGTAGTCATATTATTCAGTTGTATCGAGTTGTAAGTAATAGAAGTGTGATGATCATCATTATTGGAGCATTGTCATAGTGAGGAAGAGAATGGTCGACATTGGTGAGTCCTTGATAAGTGGGGATGAGGTTCATGACATTGTTGTAAAAAAACAAAAACAGATAAGGGTCAATGCTACTATCCTTTACAACATTTTTTATTCAAAGTAGCACCATGTTCTTCATATAGAGTCTCCATGATTAGTCATTTTCATATACTAGTTGAATTTTTTTACATTAAAGAACTTGAATTGCATATTTCGATGACGGGCTTCCTAAAATGCCTGAGGTCTCCATGAGAAAGTAAGTTGGATGCACACCCAATTAGTTTCAATAAAGAGCTTTCATACACTTATAGCTATAATGCATCTGTTGCATGACAATCCCTACTCCTGACATTGATATGAACTAAAAGGCCTCTCCATTGCCTAACGATCCGCTGAGCTGATGCGGGACTTTCTCAATTTTTGTCTTCCCTTATAAATCCCTACCATCATTCTCTTTGCCACCCAAATTCTAAGTCCATCTCTCACATTCCGGAATTGAGTTGGTTGAAAATAATGAAGCGAGAAAAAGTACGATAAAATTGCTTGGCTTGGCACCATGTTCATGATTTATACTTTATGCTAGGAGGACCGAGTTATGTCAAGCTTACATGATTAAACGAGTAGGAATATGGTTCTTTATCAAATTTATTTTCAAAAGTAATGATTGTTTTCTAGTATTCTTTTCTATTACCATTTCGATATATATTAATTCATGGTTTCTCGACATTGATACCAAGAAGAATTACATGATTAAGAGATGTTAGGTAGCGATCAACATCAAATATTTTGTTTTTTTTAACATTTACGTACTTGAAGACGAGGATGAAATAATCTTGGGGATCTTGATACGTCTCGAACATATCTATAATTCTTTTATTGTTTCATTCTATTATATTATCAATCTTGTATGGTTTATATACCATTTCGGGTAACCTATTAAATCAGTGTCCAGTGACAGCTGTTATTTTCTGCTTGTCTTTAGTTTTACAAAAAGTCTCCACCACACAATATCCACACAGGATGAAACTTGTTGACTATTTTTTTGGACTAAAAGAGACCCTAGAAGCTTCGGGGAGAGACCGGATCATAGAAGATGGAGCAACAAAGAAGGGGACGTGACCAACCTCCTTATGGGCCCGATAGTGCTCCGATTACCCTAATGGCAGTGCTTTATGAAGACGAGACGGCGGCGGCTCCCTCAAGATGGAATAAGGTTCTCCCGCCTAGCCCCTGTCCTGATGGTGTGTCTGGCATCGTCGATGGGTGCATGGAGGTGTCTCTGCACAGATCTTTCCTTGGTAGATTTGTTCAGATCTAGTCGCAGTTCGTCTACGTTGGTGTGTCATCAGGTTGGATCATGTCGATCTATGCTACTCTTCATCGGCGGTGGTTGTTGTTCTTCTGCGCTGGTCCTATGGGGAGTTAGCACGACCAACAAGGGAGGGGCGATGATGGCGGCGTGTCTCGTGGAATTAACACGTCAGATGTCCTTAGTGTGAGGACTTAGTCGCGAGGCCAACGCATCTATGTGGTAGCTTGAGAGGGGTTGGGCGGAATCGAGAGACGCAACACAAGACAATGGTTTAGACAGCTTCGGGCTCCGAGAAACATCATCCGGTAATAACCCTACATGCTGTTTATGGCTAGATCTCATTATCATCATGAGGGAGTCGCCGTAAACCGGCACTCCTCTAGTTGTGTCTAGCCCTAGAGATTGTTTCTTGCTTGTCCCTCTTTGGGAGCCCTGCCCCTCCTTATATAAGTTAAAGGGGCGGGTTACATGTAGAATCCATCTTAGACTAAGACTTAAACTATTTTGACTTCCCTTCCTGGGCTTCTTAACGTCTGCCGGTTTAACATTGCCTGCCGGTTTAACATTGTCTGCCGGTTTAACATTGTCTGCCGGTGCTACCATCTGTCTTAACTCTATCGGTTTAACACTCCCCGGTTTACCGTCTATCTTAGCCATCTGTCTTAACTGTCTGCCGGTTTAACATTCGCCGGTTTACCAAGTCCCGGCCGGGTTACGACTCCGGTCAGGTCATACCGCGGGGTATATCCCCGACATTAGCCCCCAATTTAATTTGGATTTATCCATGTTAAACTGACTCTTATCATCCTTAAGTGCTTATCACTTCCTTCTTCTAGAAAATCCGGTTTAATAGGCCAGCTTCATAATCAACTTGCTGACATTGGTTTCTCACAGAAAATATATTGTGAAGAATAACTCCTTTGATTCAGCTCCCGATTCTTAAAAACAATATTGGTCCTTGAAATACTAATCTGATCTTTAGCCGGTTCAAGGACGTAGAACTTGCCTGTTTATCATTGCCAAGATCACCGGTTTATAAATATTGATAGCACAGGGTCATACATGTAATTAACATCTAGCTTGAAAATATACCTCTTATATGCCTATCACTTGTAGCCCCCAAGTCTTAAGAAGGTAGCATACCAATAGCTTAAGACTTGCTTCAATATAAATATCACAATCTTGAAGAAATCCAGGTTGTTCGTCTCAATCACTAGTCATAATTGAGTATTCCACATATGTAGCCCCCAAGTGCCAGGTTGTCATGCTTGCAGCAACCTGGGACTTGTAATTGCCTGATGCTCATAAAAACTTCAACCAGTGTAGCCCCCAAGGGTCGGTCATTATGCAATAATGAGCAGGGACTTTGTAAATATAAACTTGTAAACTTTGAACAGCAACGTGTAGCCCCCAAGGGTCGGATTAGTAAGATAATATTGAGCTGGCACTTTGATATATACTTCAATGAAAATAACATCATATGATGTAACCCCATCATGGGGCTTGAATCCACGTTCACACGGTTAAGAGCTTTGTGCTTTACCAACTAAGCAGTGGACCCTTCAATATAATGAATAAAAAGCTTTGTACCTTGAATTGTTGATAGGAGCAATTGGTAGCCCCCAAGAGCCGGCTCATTATGATGTGATGAGTCGGGTCTTCAATAAGGTGAGCAAAACATCCACATCACCCTCTGTTGTAACTTGATTTTTTTCAGCAGGCTTCGGCCGTGTGTCTCCATGGTGAATGCTAGCCCAAACTCCATCGAGGACGCATGAGACCTGTGTCCACAGAGTGACGTCATTTCGACGGTCAATTGACTGACCATGACAACATTTGTTGTAGTCAATTTTCTCTTCCTTAGGCTTCGGCTGGTTTATTTGGCAGCAGATGAAAAACTGATGATTCCTTGGTTTTCTCCAGATGAAATAGTACTCGGGCTCCACATTGGATGACAAGTAGTTGGATCTTGGAAAGTGAGCATGTATATACTAGTACTAGTATTAATCCATTGTCTTTGTCCGCTTTATGAAGTAGTACTTTGATCTCTCATATGGGTTGCTGGAAAAATCAATTGATTTGGAAACTGCATCGTGAATTCGTGATCCACATAGATCTCTGCCATTAAACAGATGTTGAACATTGTCTGCACTGCTGGCTATAGACATACCCCTGCTACAGTCTTGTCATTTAACATCATGCGGTCAATTCCACCTAGGACATTGTTTGGTGGCATCAGCGGCAGCGAAGGCATGGCCGGTCTTGAAGCGAGCCACGGTAACAGCTGCATGCTGGCGACTCAAGACTGGGATTGTGTTGGCCTTGTTAAGCTCGCGTTGCTAGGATAGTAGCTTTCTGTTTTCCTTCGAATAATGCATGCATGCAGGTGATGTGACCTGCCCATGCACGTAGCTAGCTGTGGATCAGGTGCTGTTCGACGCACTGACCACTTCTTCCTTCTTTTCCTCCGGGTGGATGCATGCGCTGTGGAACGTGGCCGTGGGATGGCGCGACCGTCACGGATCATAGCGCGTCCACTAGGAGCATGTTAGCGATTTTCGGTTGTAACAGAAAAGGAGAGGAATAAAGAACAGAAAATGTTGCTGAGTTAGTCAGGCGGCACAAAAACTTGTCGCCTGAGTGTTCATCCTCGCCGGCTAAACCCTCCCTTCTCTCTCTCACGTCCGATCGACAATGACAATTGGTGTCAGAGCGTAGGTGTTTGATCCTGCTCCGGTGGCCAGCGGTGTCTGATCTGCGGCGGCGCATATGTCGGGGGACGAGTCAGACGGGAAGAACAAGGGCGGCACTAGATCACCATCGCAGACGCCTTCGTCCAAGGTGCCGGTAGCGCGCCTCACAGGCAGCGGCAGAAGCGAGATCCGCGTGGTGGAGCATGTCGTGCGCGAGGAATCGGGGGCGTCACTGATGCTCAGCCGAACCAATTACCAGGAGTGGGCGCTCCTGATGCAAGTCAAGTTGCAGGTCGCTCGTGTCTGGAGCGCGGTGATCGAAGACGGCGCAGACAAGAACGACGATCGGCGCGCGCTGCAGATTATCCTCTCCGGCGTGCCACCGGAGATGTTGCGTGTGCTGGCCGCAAAGGACATGGCAAAGGTGGCCTGGGAGACCATCAGAACGATGAGGATGGGCAGTGCGCGCGCCCGCGAGGCCAAGGCACAGGTACGCCGGCGAGAATTCCCGGATCTCCGTTTCAAAGACGGGGAGTCCATCAAGGATTTCGGGCTGCGGCTCTCCACCCTCGTCGCCGAGCACAAAGCCGTCCAGAAGTTCCTTCGGGTGGTGCCGCGCCGTTATCGCCCAATGGCGATGGAGATTGAGTCACTTCTTGATCTGAAGGCAATGACGATCGAGGAGCTTGTCAGCCGTTTCTCTGCGTGCGAGGATCACTACGACCTCGACGATGGTGCGCAGCCTGCCGGGCGCCTCTTGCTCACGCACGAGGAGTGGCTGGCCCGCGAGAAGGTGGGCGGCGGCGGTAGTTCATCGTCAGGAGGTGGCGGCGGCAACGCAGGAAAGAGCAAATCATTCACCAAGGCCAAACCACACGGCCGCGGCAAGGGTACGCCGGGGAGCACGGGCGCGAGCGGCTCCGGCAGCAAGAAGAAGAAGGGGAAGTGCCACCATTGCGGCATCCCCGGGCACTGGAAGAAGGAGTGTCGGACATGGCTCCGCGAGCTGGAGCAAAAGGGCAAGCATGAGCAGGCACATCTAGCTGAAGTCCAGGCCGAGCATGATCAGGGTCTCTACATGGCCGTGGTCACCACCATCGACGCGACACAACATGTGGCACCCCAAGTGGTGTACCTCAACGAGGAGAAAGTCCTTCCCGTGCCCTCCTCGGATGGCATATGGTTCTTTGACACTGGAGCCAGTAGCCATATGACGGGCGATAGGGGAGTGTTCGCGTCTCTTGACGAAACCGTGCATGGAACGGTGAAGTTCGGCGATGGCTCGGCCGTGGCCATTCGGGGGCGAGGCACGGTGGTGTTCCGCTGCCAAGGTGGTGACCAGCGGGTGCTCGCGGGTGTCTTCTTCATCCCAAGCCTCCGCACGAACATAGTCTCGATGGGACAGCTGGACGAGGCCAGCTGCATCATCCGCATCGAAGATGGGCTCATGGTCATCAAAGACCCGGCCCGACGCACTCTGGCAAGCGTCAGGCGATCAGGCAACCGTTTGTACACCGGCGTTCTCGCGATGGACGCGCCGGCATGCTTACTGGCGCAAGGGGATGACCCGACCTGGCGCTGGCATGCACGAATGGGTCATCTGCTCTTCCGCGCGCTGCGTGCTATGTCCATGAAGCGGATGGTCCGCGGCATGCCTGTGATCGACCGTGTCGAGCAATATTGTGACATGTGCGCTCTGGGCAAACAGCATCGCGCGCCGTTCCCGCAGTCCTCGGTCTACCGCGCGGAGCATGGACTGGAGCTTGTGCACACGGACCTTTGTGGTCCGATCGAGCCAACCACGCCGAGAGGTAACAAGTACTTCCTAATAATAGTGGATGACTACAGTCGTTATATGTGGCTAGAGCTGCTGAGCAGGAAGGACGAGGCCTTCCAGCGCTTCAAGAAGGTCCAGGCGCAGGCCGAGGTGAGCGGCAACTGCAAACTGCGGGCGTTCCGGTCGGACCGTGGCGGAGAATTCAACTCTGGTGAGTTCAAAGCGTACTGTGAGGAACTGGGCATCAAGCACTACACGACAGCTTCGTACTCTCCGCAGCAAAACGGGGTTGTCGAGCAGCGTAATCAATCGGTGGTGGAGATGGCGAGATGCATGATGAAGAGCATGGAGATGCCGGCATTCTTCTGGGATGAGGCGGTAAGGACCGCGGTGTATGTGTTGAACCGCGCTCCCACCCGTAGCCTGGAGGGTGTCACGCCCTATGAGGCGTGGCACGGTCGTAAGCCCGCTGTGCATCATCTGCGCACATTCGGGTGCACGGTTCATGTCAAGCATGTCGGCCCCGGCATCACCAAGCTCAGCGACCGCTCGACGCCGATGGTCTTCGTCGGATATGAAGAGGGCTCCAAGGCCAATCGCATCTACAACCCGGCGACAAGAAGGTGCAAGTGTCAAGAGACGTGGTGTTCGAGGACAACGGACCGTGGGCATGACGTGCCCCTGGCGCGATGGAGGCATACTCTGCGCCGGGCACTTTTACCGTGGTCTATACCACGGACCATGGCGTTCATGAGATCGACCGTGGGGTGCCCATGAACATCAACACGTCGCGCTCTCCTGCGTCCCCCTCCAAACCTACGCCAGCAGGCGCGCGCTCCAACGCGGCCACGCCGGGGGGAGCACACATGGGACGCCACAGTCCGGATCAACTATGTCTGGGGCGAGCGCGCTCGGGACACCATAGTCTAAGGCGCCGACACCCGTGGAGGGCAAAGAGATCCGCTAGGCCATGCCACCCAGTCATGACGAGAATCGTCGGGATGTGGACACTGGCAACATCTGTTATCGCCGTGTATCCGGCATCCTTGATGAAACCAAAGGGGAGGCCGTGCGAGAGGTGATGGAGCACTGCCTGGTAAGTGCTGAGGAGCCAGTGAACATCAAGGACGCACTGGCGGACGCAAACTGGAGAGGGGCCATGGATGCAGATATGGAGTCCATCACCGAGAACGCGACCTGGCAACTGGCTTCTCTTCCCCTAGGGCAAAAGGCAATTGGCCTAAAGTGGTTCTTCAAGTTTAAACGCGGCCCCGACGGCAACATCATCAAGCACAAGGCCAGATTGGTGGCAAAGGGATATACTAAGCGGGAGGGCGTAGACTTTGAAGAAGGGTTCGCGCCCGTGGCGCGAATAGAGACCATGCATCTCTTCCTCGCGTTTGCTGCGCACTCGGGCTGGGAGGTCCATCACATGGACGTGAAGTCCGCGTTCCTCAATGGTGATCTGATCGAGGAAGTCTATGTCGCGCAGCCACCTGGATATGTTGCTGATGGAGGTGACCAACAGGTTCTAAAGCTGCGCAAGGCGCTCTATGGGCTTCATCAAGCCCTACGGGCCTGGTATGCAAAGCTTGATGAAACACTTATCTCACTTGGGTTTGTCAGGAGCCCACTGGAACATGCAGTGTACTGCAGAGGCGATGATTAGTCCTATCTGCTGGTTGGGGTGTATGTCGACCACCTGATCATCACAGGTACTCACAAGGCTCACATCGAAGCATTCAAGGATCAAATGCAACAGCTCTTCAAAATGAGTGACCTCCGACTCCTGAGCTACTACTTGGGCATCGAGGTGAACCAGTCTGAAGATGTGATCACACTATGTCAGCGTGGTTATGCAGAGAAAATCCTTGAAGTGGCAGGAATGAGTGGATGCAATAGCAGCCATACGCACATGGAGTGCAGGCTCAAGCTGAGAAAAGAGGATGAAGGCAAGGCGTGCGACGCCTCCCTCTATTGCAGTGTGATCGGGAGTCTCAGGTACCTAGTTCACACACGTCCATACATCACACATGCCATTGGAATTGTGAGCAGGTTGATGGAGAAGCTAACAACAAGTCACTGGGCAGCTGTCAAGCAAATATTGAGGTATGTCCAAGGGACCCTAAGCTATGGGTGCAGATATGTGCGTGGTGGCAGTGGTGCTTTGCTTGGTTTCAGTGATAGCGACCATGCTAGGGGTATTGGTGACCGCAAGAGCACATCTGGGCAGATCTTCTTCCTCGGAGACAATCATGTTTCCTGGACCTCGCAGAAGCAAAAGATAGTTGCGATCAGCTCTTGCAAAGCGGAATATGTGGCCGCGGCAGCCGCAACTTGCCAAGGATTGTGGTTAAGCAGGCTGGTGGCGGAGATGAGGGGGCAAACTCCGTCGGAGTTAAAGCTCATGGTTGACAACAAGTCCGCGATTGCTTTGGCGAAGAACACTGTTCATCATGATCGCAGTAAGCACATAGATGTGAAGTTTCACTTCATCCGTGACTGCGTCGAAACTGGACATGTGAAGATCGACTTTGTTGGGACTCATGACCAAGTGGCGGACGCACTGACCAAGGCACTAGGGCGAGTGCGCTTCATCGACCTGCGTCAGAGGGTTGGAGTCAAAGAAATCAGCAGTGAACGCGGAGATTATGGTGGAGATTTGTTAGCCTTGTTAATCTCGCGTTGCTAGGATAGTAGCTTTCTGTTTTTCCTTTGAATAATGCATGCATGCGGGTGATGTGACCTGCCCATGCACGTAGCTACCTGTGGATCAGGTGCTGTTCGACGCACTGACCACTTCTTCCTTCTTTTCCTCCTAGTGGATGCATGCACTGTGGAACGTGGCCATGGGATGGCGCGGCCGTCATGGATCATAGCGCGTCCACTGGGAGGTTGTTAGCGATTTTTGGTTGTAACAAATACAGGAGAGCAATAAAGAACAGAAAATGTTGTTGAGTTAGTCAGGCGGCACAAAAACTTCTCGCCTGAGTGTTCATGCTCGCCGGCTAAACCCTCCCTTCTCTCTCTCTCACATCCGATCGACAACAGCATAGCAGAGGTAAACCGGCGAGACGGACCAATCTGCGACAGAGGCAAAGCGAGCCCGATGGAAGCACTGAGCGGCAGCCAACAACTCACGAGGAACCCCACGGCGGTGTAAGCGTTTTGATGAAAGCTTAGTGCAGACCAACCGGCAAATTTGAGTGTTTTGTGCGATAACGTGGCCGGGCACTTGGCCGTAACAATAGACAGAACCAGCCGGCGATCTAAAATGAAGATGAGTTTCGGCGGCGGCTCAAGGGAACATGTTTAATCCAACGCGGTGAGCAGGGCCCGTACTGGCAACGGTGGCTCAGGGGCTGGTTCAAAGCGTCCTCGGCAAGGCGGAGAACGGAAGAAAACAGCAAGAGCAACTGTATGGGTCGACTTGACCCGGCAGCGGTTCAACACCGGGCGGCGGCTCCACGGAGGTGCGGCGGAGGGCACTGCGGTGAGGCGGAGGCGATTCAAGACCAGCCGCAACGGCGATTTGGCGAGGCGGATCAGCGAGCCGGCGGAGAGATAGGAGGCACTGTGAGCTGGCGGCGGGTGGAGAGCATCTCCGCTTTCGAGCCGTGGAGAATCGATGAATCCCCGTCAGTTTCCTGTAGTAACCCCCCTTCTTCTATCCATATCGGTATTGAACCGGCAACAGCATCCTGGGAAGCTCCATGAGCTCGTTGAAAGTGCGCGACGATGACTGGCGATTTGAAACAGGCGTGTGACAGGCGGCGACTCGTCGACGCGAGGCGAGGCCTGCAACAGCTTGAGGCGCGGTGGAACGGGGAGGGTTGAGGACGAGCAGCATGCACTCGAGGTGGCCCTTGGCATTGGCGAGCCCCTTGGAGCGGGCAAGCAGTAGGCCGGCGAGGCACATCCGCGCGCGGGTCTCGGCGAGCGGGAGGAGCGAGGCGGAGTGGGGCGGGCTGAGCGTCGAGTCCTAGCAGGAGGTAGCGGTGGTGAAGTGGCCAGCGGGTCAATGAAGATGACCCGACGGCTACAACAATGGTGACCTGGCGCGGCAGTGGCTGGCCATCCGGTCGCGAGGTTGTGGCGAAGGCGGTTTAACTCGGAAGCCAGGGTCGCAATACGGACGGCTGATAAGGCCTGACGGCGGTTCACGGCAGATACGAGGCCGGTCTTTTACAACACGGGGGTCGCACAAGGCAGGGCCAGCTCGGTGGCAGATGGCCGGTGACTCGAGGTATGGCCATGATGGCGAGGCAGCATAAATTAGAGCCCGAAAAACCATCGCATCATGGCCGGCCACCGCAGCTCTTCCTCTCGCCCCTATAGTGCCAGGCCAGGTGATTGGAAGAAGTGTACCATATCCCACGGTGAATTGGTGAAGTTGCAGACCCAGGGGTTTCTTCCACCTACATATGTTGTCCCCGTTCGAGCCGGATTAGCCACCTTTGACAGCGGGGAGCAAGCGGAGAGTTTTCCAAACCCATCTAGGGGGGAGCGAGTGTGCCTTGTCCCTTACTTACTGAGGGGCATCGGATTTCCAATCCATCAGTTCCTTCGCGGGCTCCTGGAGTACTATGGCCTCCAGCTACACAATTTCATCCCTGCCTCCATTTTGCACATCGCAGGTTATGTCGCCCTTTGCGAGTTATTTCTGGGTTGCGAAGCTCATTTTGAGCTATGGAAGAGGTTGTTCCACCTCGTCCCTCGCGATCAAGAGAGATCTATATTCCAAGTGGGCGGAGCCAAAATATGGCGCATCGCCGAGACCGGATACCTGTCCGGCACCCCAAAGAAGACATCCGAAGATTGGCCTTCCGAGTGGTTTTATATAGAGGACGTCTCCGTTCGTGACCCTATCCGAATGGGTCTCCCTAAGTTCACAAATGCCGTGTTGAAGAAGAGCCGTAGCTGGCCTCGCTGGAGCCCCAAGGAGGAAGATAGTAGAGAGGTCCTTCAATTGATGGGCAGGATAAAAATGCTTGCCCAATCAGGATTGACAATAATCAAAGTTATGTCAATATGCATATGCGGGGGGTGCAGCCACTCCAGTATCGAGGGTGTCCCATGTCGCACTTCAACGGAGAAGATGATGCCACCCGCTGCGGTCGGAAAGGTCCGGACTCCTCCACCGCTCTGTCGAAAATATTGTCTGATTTACACAAAGGAGAAGAAGAGGAGTTCATCCGCATTAAGCCACGGGATGGTTTTCCATGTACAACCCCCCTAGCTGGGTGAGTTGCTATTCCTTACGCAACTCCATTCATTCCCGCAGTCTTTCATCACAAATATTTACCTCGCCAGTCCATAACAGGAAATGGGGAAAGCTATGAGGGAGATCCACAACCCGTCTCCACAGCCAGAGGACCACGATCGAGCTCTCGACCCCGGACTAGAAGAGAATCCGGACATATTTGTGGACCTTGGCGACATGTTGTTTTACCAGGCGAGTTGTGACGACACCTTGGTGGCCATCATTGCCGACTATCCCGGCCTCCTCCCTGCATCACATGTAAGTAAATAGGAGACTTATCTTCCGAAAAGGACTCACTCTTTCCACCTTACCCACCACACATATATTATGCTCTAAAGGGAAGGCCATCGGCGCGCCATGCCGAACCCGCGGCGACTCACCAACAACGGGCGCCCGAACCGGGTAGGCTTCCAAAAAGAAAAGCTAGCAGAGACATGGTTGAGCCGCCATCGAAGAGGTATGATTTAAAGCATGCTCCGTGATTGTCATCTTAAAATATAACAATATCCGCTATGTCTTGTAAGAAAGAAAATTCGCCGGACTATATCTGGGGACCCTGCCATCATGCCTCTACCAACCGGATTCCGGAACCGGCCTCGATGGTGGAGGCTAACATGGGGACGACACCGGATTCGGATAGAATATCCGCTATGAATACCGAGGTGGAGAGCTCTATGAATCATCGGTGTCGGTGGGCCGCACTCCGCGACCCTAATATTTCCGAAGAGGCTTTCAATTTCTTCAATTCGGGAGACGCCTACATCCGAGTTGCTCAAGATGGGCTTGCTAGAGCCACAAACCAGTATTTAAAAGATATACGGGTAAGCAAAATCTAATAATTATGTATATCAGTAGCCCCTGAGACTTGAAACAGTTGGTACAACTGATTTAAGGATCATTGTATGAGGAGGTTCTTACAGAGAAGAATACCCTTTTGTCTCAAGAGCTGGAGAATTGTCAAGCCCAGCTAAGGGCCGTAGCTGCCGAAATGGAGGAATCCAAGAAGGCCTCATCTGGTAATATTTCTCTCTATCGAGAAAAAACGTAAATACGTGTACCATTTGGTGTTCGACACATTGCGGATCTGACAATATATTCCGCAGATAATCCCTACAAGAGGACGAGCGAAGAGCTCAACGACAACTAGATGCAGGCTAGCGTGTACTTACACGGGTCAGGCGGGAGAAAAATAATCTCTAGGATGCCAATACCCGGCTGAGCGTAGAATTAAAACATGTTCGGGCCTAGCTAGCTGACTCCGTGAAGGAGAATAGAAGGCTTCAACACGGCATTTTGAGTATGTGCTCAAACAAACCTTTATATAGTTCGGCGAAGAAACGGGCTAACAGAGTTATGTCTGTAGGTATGCTGACTGGTCGTCCCGAAGAAGAGATGCCCGGATCCTCAGGCGATCTACTGCAAGAGCTTTCGCAACTGCATGAACAAGTTCAGTAGGTGATGCAGGGTGTCGCCAAGGCCTTCTGGCCATCCGCCTCCCTGCCGGGAAGCATGAGGGAGCTTGTATAGCTACTCAAGGGAGCGCGACGGAGTTTCCAGCTATGGAAGATATCTGCTTGTCGACAAGGTGCGAGGGAAGCTTGGGCCATGGTAAAAACAGGGTATACCAGGCTCAATCCAAATCACATGGCCCGGGTCGGACTTGTAGGGTCAGATAGGAATGAGATTCCCGTTAGTATGGTATATGACCAGGTAGGATTAACCGCAAAGTATTCCCAACATGATTGTAGGCTAGACAGCCTGTTGGATGGCATAGAAGAAGAAGTATGTGAGTCTAAGTTTCTGTGTACTTCAATTGACATATTTGTCCCTATCCGGATTGTAAATCATTTGTCATGGAAGACCTTTTCGCTTCAACCTCCGGACCCGACAGTCCGGAGTGTTTCCGAATAACCGCTCAGTTATATAAACCGGGGTACGTGTGGAAACAAGGCATAAGGGTCATAATTGCTTGAACAGACAAGTACTCAACTAGCTATGTTATATTATATGGATAGTAAGAAACATCTTCTAGAGAGAATAGTTCAGTTAAGGGTTCCTTTCCCTAGGTACACATGCATTAATGTGCATGTCCGAACTTCAAGCAAAAATGCAATATATGCAACATCTGGGGTTTTGTAATGTAATAGATAAAAAACATCTTTCGTTCACCGACTGAATATTCTCTTAAGAACGCTAGCTTTCGGCTTCACCCAATCTGAGGTACACATCCGGCATACCTGACAGTAACAATCGCACATGTGCTCCCCTTATGCCCTAGCCGAACTAACGGGAACGTAGGGCATAAACACAGGAGCCAGGCAACCCAGCTTGGCCTAATCTTAAGTCATATCGATGCATATAATGGTGAACAAAAGGTACATATGGAAAACTTACACATATGCAGTGGGCGTGATGCCCGGAAGATAATTATATTAAGCTTCTGTATAGGAAGCCCCCAGGTATAATGAGCGCACATACTTGAAGATTAGCGTGTCACGAGTGTCTAGTTGAGTCACACTTAAAGCCTTAGAGCGGTAAAAGAAAGACAGAAGATATAACTAAAAAGTAGAAAAAAGGGGCGGAGGGAAGGAGACGAACAAAGATTTCGGCACTAGGCGTAGAATCTTCAGAGTCTGGCCGCGTTCCATGTGTTCGGCTCGAGTCAATTATCTGATGCATCACGCATGCGGTATGCTCCTCCGGTTAGAACTTTATCAATGATGAAGGGACCCTCCCACATGGGCTTGAGCTTGTCCTTTTTCTTCTCCGATAGGCGTAGAACGAGTTCACCAATGTTATAAGTTTTGGCCCGTACTTCTCTGCTTTGATACCTGCGGGCCTGTTGCTGATAAAATGCGGAACGGGCTTTTGCGATGTCGCGCTCCTCCTCCGGGGCATCTAAACTATCCTGCCAATCAAGCTCGGCTTCTCTCTCTTCATACATGCGCACTCGAGGTGAGTCATGAATAATATCGCAGGGCAATACCGCCTCTGTGACGTACACCATGAAGAAGGGTGTGTATCTGGTAGTCCGATTTGGCGTGGTCCGCAGCCCCCATAATACGGAGTCAAGCTCCTCGACCCAGTGTGTGTCTGATTCCTTCAGAGATTGCAGTAGTCTGGGTTTGATGCCGCTCATAATAAGACCGTTTGCTCGTTCGACTTGACCGTTTGTTTGAGGGTGATAGACAGAGGCATAATTGAGCTTAATGCCCATGTTGTCGCACCAAGTTTTCACCTCATTGGCTGTGAAATTGGAGCCATTGTCGGTGATGATGCTGTGGGGGACACCATAGCGTTGCACGACCCCTGATATGAAGTTTATCACTGGTCTAGATTCGGCCGTTTTAACTGGTTTGGCCTCTATCCATTTGGTGAATTTATCCACCATGACTAACAAGTATTTTTTTCTTATGGCTTCCTCCTTTAAGAGGCCTGACCATATCGAGCCCCCAGACAGCAAAAGGCCAAGTTATGGGGATTGTTTGGAGAGCAGTGGGCGGCATATGGCTTTGGTTGGCGAAGAGCTGGCAACCGACGCAATGTTGGACGAGGTCCTATGCGTCTGCTCGGGCTGTGGGCCACTAGAAACCTCTATGGAAGGCCTTGCTTACAAGGGCCCGAGCTGCGGCACGGTGGCCGCCGAGTCCAGCACGAATTTCAGCCAAGAACCGCCGCCCTTCCTCTTTGGAGATACATCTTTGGAGTACTCTGGTAGCTCTTTACTTATAAAGCTCTCCCCCGTGGACCTTATAGGCTTTAGAGTGTCGCACAATGCAACGTGCCTCATTTTGATCCTCAGGGAGTTCTTGCCTATTTAGGTAGGCTAAGAAGGGTTTGGTCCATAGGGCGATGACAACCATGATCAGATGGGCCGAAGGTATTATTTCGGTGGCAGAGCCTCCGATTATGTTAGCGTGCTCGGAATCTGGGGTTGTGGTCGGATCCAGACTAGTATTGCCGGTCTCCCCTTGCCACACCACGGATGGCTTGAACAGTCTTTCCGTGAAGATGTTAGGTGGGACGGGGTCGTCCTTAGCGCCGACGCGGGCAACGATATCCGCCGCTTGATTGTTTTCTCGAACCACATGATGAAATTCAAGCCCCTCAAATCGAGCTGACATTTGGAGTACGGCATTACGATAAGCTGCCATTTTTGGATCCTAGGTGTCAAAGTCTCCATTTATTTGAGATATTGCGAGGTTCGAATACCCACACATTTCTAGGCGTTGGATGCCCATGGAGACAGCCATCGGAAGACCATGCAACAGAGCCTCGTATTCGGCTACATTGTTGGAGTCTGTGTATAGTATTTGGAGTACGTATTGGATTGTATCTCCGGTGGGGGATGTCAAGACAACGCCCACTCCCAGACCAGCCAGCATTTTACAGCCGTCAAAGTGCATGATCCAATTGGAGTATGCGCCGTACTCTTAAGGAGTTCGGCTTCTGTCCATTCGGCGACAAAGTCAGCCAGTACTTGCGATTTAATGGCTCGTTGTGGTTTATATGTAATGTCGAACGGGAGGAGCTCGATGGCCCACTTAGCAATCTAGCCCATGGGATCTCGGTTATTTATTTTATCATTGAGTTGTAATTCGGAGGCCACCGTGATTGAACACTCTTGAAAGTAGTGTCGTAGTTTCTGGGATGCCATGAAGACCGCGTATGCTATCTTTTGATAATAGGGGTACCATGACTTGCATGGTGTGAGGACAGTGGATACAAAGTATACCGGCTTTTGAAGCGGGAACTTATGTCTGTCCTCCTCTCGCTCGACGACGAGCGCTGCGCTTACAACTTGGTGTGTTGCAGCTATGTATAACAACATGGGTTCGCCAATGTTTGGCACGGCCAAGATTGGGTTGCTGGCCAGGATGGCCTTTATTTCTTCCAGTCCGGCCATGACCTCATCCGTCCACTCGGCAGATAAAGCGGCTTAAGGCGGCCACACATCCGGTTAATTTCTGGATTTGTTTGAGGTCTGTTGGGGTAGCCAACTGTGACAAAGCTCAGATTTTACCTGGGTTTGCTTGAATTCCTCTATGGGAGAAGATGAAGCCCAGCAGCTTTCTGGCGGGAACGCCGAAAACACATTTTTCCGTATTGAGCTTGATGTCATATGTTTGAAGGTTGTCGAATGTGAGCCTCAGATCATCTATTAAAGATTCAACGTGTCTGGTCTTGATGACCATGTCGTCCACATATGCCTCAACTGTTTTGCTAATTTGTTTTTCCAGGCATGTCTGAATCATGCGTTGGTAGGTTGCACCGGCATTTTTGAGCCCGAAAGGCATGGTGTTGAAACAAAAAGGGCCGTATGGGGTGATAAATGCCGTTGCGGCCTGATCGGAATCCGTCAACTTGATTTGATGGTATCCGGAGTATGCGTCGATGAAGCACTATGAGTCGTGTCCTACCATAGCGTCGATGATTTGTTCGATGCGGGGGAGGGGGAAGGAATCCTTAGAGCAGGCATTATTGAGGTCCTTGAAATCGACGCATAGGTGCCAGGATTTATCCTTCTTTGGTACCATCACCAGGTTTGCTAGCCAATCCGGGTGTTTTATTTCTCTAATGAATCTGACATCGAGTAACGTGGCTAGCTCCTCTCCCATAGCTTATCGTTTAGGGTCTGAAAAGCGCCGTAGTACCTGCTTGACCGACTTGTATCCCTTCAATATATATGTTGAGACTATGCTCGTCCAGCCTGCGTGGGATCCCCGGCATATCTGAAGGATGCCAGGCGAAGATGTCCCAATTCTCACGTAAGAACGCCCGCAGTGCGGCGTGGATTGTGGTGTTCAGCTGTGCCACGATGGATGCTATTTTTGTAGAGACCGTTTGGTCGACTTGGAATTTGACAATTTCGTCCGCTGGTTTGAAAGAGGTGGACTTGGATCGCTTATCGAGTATCACATCGTCCCTATCCATTGTGGAGCACAATGCAGTTAGTTCTTCGGTCGCGAGGGCTTCGGATAATGCCTCAAGGGCCAGGGCGGCGGTTTTATTTTTTGCGTGGAGTGCTATGTCCGAATCACTGGCTAGAGTGATGATTCCGTTGGGCCGGGGCATCTTGAGCTTCATGTACCCATAATGGGGTATAGCTTGGAAGCTCGTGAATGCGTCCCGCCCTAAAAGGGCGTGGTATCCACTACTGAACGGGGCCACTTGGAATGTTATCTCTTCGGACCTGTAATTTTCCAGTGTGCCAAATACCACGCCGAGTGTGATTTTCACCGCACATCGTGCCTCCCGACTAGGGATAATCCCTCGGAAGGTCGTGCTGCTTTGCTCAATGCAACTCTTGCCCATTTCCATTTTGTTGAGGGTTTCCTCGTAGATGAGGTTTAATCCACTGCCGCCGTCCATGAGCACTTTAGTAAGCCGGAAGCCGTCCACAATTGGACTATGGACCAAAGCGGCTGGTGCTCGGACTGTTCGGACTTGAGGTTCGTCACTGGTATTAAAGGTTATAGCCGTGTCATTCCAGGGATTTATTGCTGCAACGTGGCAGACTTCGGCGAGGCCGCGGAGTGCTCTCTTGCGCCTGTTATTCGAGGCGAAAGTCTCGAAGACTGTCAACATTGTATTGTTGTTTTTTGCGAGATGATGCTCTGCGGTATTGTTAATGAGGAGATCCTCGCCGCTGTTGGCCACCTACCGAAGTATCCAACATGCTCTAAGGCTGTGTGTTGGTACGGTATTTGGTGTGGTGTGAATTTTGCTTGGCCTCTTGAGCCGTCCCTCCAATACGGTTCCATGATCTGTAGTGGGCTTTGGTTTCTTTGTGATTGGAGCGGGTGACTTGCGAGAGTGCACCATTTTGGTTCGGACGAGGGGTCTAGTGAGAGCCAGAGGATCCCATAATGTTGCTTGGGTTTTCCAGGCACACTCCATTGCATAGTACTTCTACACTATGGCCGCCAAGTCAGCGAATCGTGATATGTCACGGTGACTTATGGCGTTAAGGATGCCCTTGTGCGTGCAATTTTTGCAAAAGAATGAGATTGCATCTTCCTCGCAACAATCCTTAGCCTTGCTCATTACAAGGAGGAATCTAGCCCAAAAGTGATGTACTCTCTCTTGGGATTGTTGTCTAATATGGGAAAGATTGCTTGTATCTGGGTGGGTGGGTGGATTTATGTCCGAACCTTGACCCGATCCGGGACCTAGAGGCTGAGGAGCTTCCAAACTTGGAAGTTCGGGTTCCGGGATGTTACCCAATTCTTCTGGCCCGATGTCCAATTCTAAATTCAGAGTTTGGGTCATATCCTCCCGCGAGCGGGTATCCGGCTGAGAGACCTCAGGAATCTGGACATAGTTCGTCCTCAAAATAGAGGAAGAGTGGCTGCATTGCTCCTCCACCACCGCTATTTGATGGGTGATTGGCGGAGAGTTAATCTCTCTTTGGTCGGGTCATAATCCGTAGCGACTCTCAAAATGGCAATGAGATCCAGGAGCTTGTTCAAGGACGAGATATCCATTGGATTCATCCACTCGGCATATTCCGAGCTGACGTGGAGGCTGTTTTCGATGACCCGAGAAGTCATTGTTGGCACGGCGGCCGATCGGGCGGTCATGACGAAGCCGCCTAATCGGAGGGTTTGGCCTGAGGCCAGGGGTCCCCCGGAGGTGATGTTGTCCTTGATAACAAGGCCAGCCATCAAACCTTTTTTCGACGTCACAGTGGATCTCGGGTAGGGGGTCCCGAACTGTGCGTCCAAGGCTAATGGTAATAGGAGGCAGGGGACACGATGTTTACCCAGGTTTGGGCCCTCTCTATGGTGGTAATACCCTACTTCTTGCTTGATTGATCTTGATGATATGAGTATTACAAGAGTTGATCTACCACGAGATCATAGAGGCTAAACCCTAGAAGCTAGCCTATGATTATGATTGTTGTTGTCCTATGGACTAAACCCTCCGGTTTATATAGACACCGGAGGGGTCTAGGGTTACATCAGGTCAGTTACAGAGAAGGGAATCTACATATCCAAATCTCCAAGCTCGCCTTCCACGCAAAGGAGAGTCCCACCCGGACACGGAACGAAGTCTTCTATCTTGTATCTTCATAGTCCAACAGTCCAGCATAAGCATATAGTCCAGCTGTCTGAGGACCCCTTAATCCAGGACTCCCTCACTTCCTGCCAGCGATATTTGACATCATGGTGCATCTGTGTGTCCACATCATGGACGACATCATCGACCTCGGGCCGACATTCCTTCACAGCATGATGCCATTTGAGAGGATGAATGGGGTCATCAAAGGATTTGTTTGTAACATGTCCCATACCGATGGGAGCAACGTCTAGGGGTATCTGACGCATGAGTGCATCTCCTTTTGTGAGAATTATATAGGAGTCAGAGACCCTGTTGTTGGTTTCCCGTCAATAAGCACGATGGGAAGCTCGAAGGAGATGGTGACAACAACGGCCGAAGGGAATTGCATGTGGACTATTCGGATCGACAGAACGACTTTGACAGGGCTAACTTAGTAGTGCTACAACACCTAGATGTGGTAGATGATTAAGTGGCACAGCTCAAAGAAAGCATCACAAAGAAGTACCGTGATAAGGGTATGCTCAAGAGGGACGACGAAGTTACTATAGAGCACAACGCCACTTTCTTGGGTTGGTTCAAAGAGAAAGTTCTTGAAAATCCCCCGGAAGAGGGCAGTTCAGACGGATTGCTCATACACGCCTTAGCATATGGCCCCGCGCCCAAGATCGCGACTTATCAATCATACGATATCAATGGGTACACGTTCTACATGGAGGCCAAAGACATGGACAGTGATTATCAGAACTCTGGGGTGACAATTGAATGCATGACCCGACACCAATGGCACAACTGAAAGATTCTACGGAAGGGTCAAAGAGATCTGGGAGCTTGACTATGCTGGAATGCACGATGCGACGATGTTCCGTGTCAGACGGGCCAAGGACGTCGTAAGAGAAAACAAGTATTTCACTACCATGTCTATACCCGACGTGAAGAGCACTCCCATGAACATTAACGTCATCGCCAAAATGAGCCATGGGTACACGCTAAGAACGTGACACAATGCTTCTTCATAACCGACCCGGCCAATCCCAGCTGTGTTGTCGTGAGAAGATCCAAAAGGAGCATCGTCCGAATGGATGGAGTCACCAACGAGGAAGACTATGACCAATACGGCAACCCCATGAGGGAAGATGACGATAACGATGAAGCATACGTGGAACGAAGAATCAATGCTACATTACCTAAGAAAGATCATACTTCATGGTTCCGGAAAAGTCACAACGAGGGGCTCAATTATTCGGCAATGAACAAGAAAGGTAAGAAGCTCAATGTGAAACATCGTCGATGCAGCTGAGAAACCATCATTTATATATATGTATCTATTTTGTGTATGCACTTAAGTAACCGTTATCCGTCAAATGATGTAATCGTATCCCCCTTCAATTACATGCATGGTTCCGGTGATATTCGCGCAGTGTGGGAGGGAGACGCCGTCGTCGGGAGAAGAACAAAAAAACAAAAACTAAAGGGAGAAAGCAAAACAAAAGAAAAGGGAAAGTAAACAGAAAAGAAAAAGAAAATAATAAAAAGAAAAGAAAACTAAAAACTAGAAAAGAAAAATAATATAAAATAAAAGAAAACTAAAAACAAGAAAAGGAAAATAATAAAAATAAAAGAAACATAGCAGTAGAGCAGGGTTGAAAACCAGCGGCAGATATAGGTAACTTAGCTATAGCACTGGACTTAATCTAGCGCTACTGCTAATTATATTTTAGAATAAAATAAAATAAAATTAGAATAGTTAGCAGTTCCGCTGCTTTAGGATCTAGTGCTATAGCTAAGTTAGCAGTAGCGCTGGGTTCCAAACCAGCGCTACTGTTATTTTGAGTTAAACCCCCGCCGTGCGGGCTCAAAATTTCACAATCCATGCCCCCCCATCTCCAATCGCTCCCCCTCGGTTGCCGACCGTTGCCCCTGCCCGCCGTCGACCTCGACGCCGGCCGTTTCGTGAGCCCTCCCTCGACCTCCATCACCGCGCGGGCCTGCCCTCCACCTCGTCGCCGCCGCCCTCGACCATTCCGCCGCCGCCCTCTCCCCCGCCCCATAAGCCTCTCCCTCTCCTATCCCCTGCCCTCCTCTCACTCTCTGTGCTCTATCTATGCTCTCTCTCTCTCTATCTATCTATATATCTATCTAATTTGAACCTTAGCCTAGCTAAGTGTTGGAATATGAACCCTAGCTAGGAGATGTAGGAGAGAGAGAGAGCAATTTAGTTTAGTGCAATTTAGCAAATCTGGTTTAGGGCAATTTAGCAAATTTGGTTTAGTGCAACATAGCAATTTAGTTTAGGTCAATTTAGCAAATTTAGTTTAGTGCAATTTAGCAATTTAGTTTAGGGAAATTTAGTTTAGGGTATATAAAATACCTATAAATAAAAAAAGTTGCAAATTGCACTAAACAAAAAAATAGTAGCAAATATTTATAAAAAACTGTAGCTAATTAGTTTTTATAGGTATATAAATTACCTATAAAAACAGTAATAAAAATACTATAAATTAAAATAGTAGCAATTTTTTTACTAAATTAGCAAATTAGTAAGGTCATTTCACTCTGTGTACCGTAGCAAACAGAGAGAGGGAGATTATTTAGGACAAAACAGTAGCAAATTAGTTTAGGGCAATTTAGTTTACGAAATTTAGCAAATTTGTTTAGGGAAATTTAGTTTACGGTATATAATATCAATTTAGTTGGTTAGGGAAGTTTATTGAGGTCATTTTGCAATGACTTTTGGTTTTTGAAAAGACCACTAATTTGCAATGTTTAGTAAGGTCATTTCACTCTATGTACTTTGCTTGAATGATATATTTTGCAAATGATATATGTCATTGATGTTATATGATTTTGCTATGTTGGTTGAATGTCGAAAAATATCCGAGTGGCCTATGTTTTACCGGAATGTTGATTCTTTTCCGTTTTGGCAAATTTCAGGCGCTCCATATGTCCACTTTTTAGCAAAGGTCATACCAAAAAATTCCGTGATTTTCGGCATGACTTCTGCTAGAAACTAGGACATATGGAGTACCCGGGATTTGCCGGAAGGGGAATGAATCAACATTCCGACCAAATATAGGACCTTTTTTTCTCTTCTTTAAATCTTTTATTTACAATAGTTGAATAGGAAACATGTCTACCGACACCCAAGCCGGGGGGCTCTGGTCGCCTTGCAGAAGGACCCATCAAGGCAGAGTTCAGCCGACGCGCTGGAGCATGACTGGATCAGGGCCCAGTACAAGTGGGACTGCGTCAAAAAGATCTTTTACACGCACCCCAACACGAGGGAGTTCATGAGACTTCTGGCAATTTTATTTTACCACATTATCATATTAGCGTCCAATCAATTGGACTACAAGTTTTGTCACATTAGTAAACCATCCGCGTTCCTTTTGCAGAAAGAGCAACACCAAAAGGCAGCCGAAAGCAATTCGTCGAACACCACAGCACCAACACCTGCTCAAGCAACCGCAAAAGGTCCCGCTCCTGTTCATGGCAGCCCCACCTCCTCTGGCATGCTCGGCGGGTCTTCGTCACTCGCTGAGCTCGATGCCCTCGCGGTAATTACGCGTCATACCCTTTTCACCAGCATGTCTATAGTCTTTAGTTTCAGCTGCCTTTCGGATGTTTGACGTCACAGACATGTATTCTTCGTAGGTCTACGATACCCCATGAACCCTATTCTACGACATCAAGGGCCAGATGGTGGATGTGGGAAAGGCAACGTTTGTGAAGCCGAAGGACCGCATGTTCCACAACTGAGAGATGTCCAATGGCGTCTTCAAGTTCAACGTGGCCCGTGTCTTAGCGGGCTTCGAGGATTTGCCTCCTCCGTTACCAGTCGATGACAAGGAGACCCCTACGAGGATTGGCGCATGCAAGAGCTGGTTCTTGCCTTGGCCAAAGTCTCTTCTTCGTCCCGAGGCGCCCAGTATCACACCAAAGCCACATTCTCAAGAAGGTATGAACACCACCCCACCTACCAAACTACCTGCACCTATCATGGAGGGTGAGAGTGTACGACGCGAGGGAGAGCCTCCATTAGTGCCAGATGACGTCTCCCCCTTTGTCGAAGAAGCAAATGGTTATGATGACATGGAGGAGGGTGATGATGACCCAGACAAGTATTTCAATACCGCCTATGATGACGGAGGATTGATGGCTCAGGCCGAGGATGACTCAGGCTATGAGAATGGAGATGATGACTTGATGCTGCCTGAGTTGCCGGAGTCGGAACATCCTAAGGCAGAAGGCAAAAATACTCTCTTCAAGCGATCCTCGCACGAGACGCCTCCAGATGCCACCCCTACCCGGCAACACCCCAAGGGTCGTCTACTGATTAGCCCGACGACATTGGGGGTGGTTGTTAGGGAAGGTATATGGTGGGCTCACTGCCGCCACCCGCCAAGAAGCAAAGGAGGAGACCCCCCAGGAAAGGCCCTAAAGGTGCTAGAGGTGCTTCAAGCAGCCAGCCGCCTCTGAAGCCCCGGGTGGTAGACATAATACCTGTCAAAGGTGTGAAGCATTTCCGTATCGCTGGCGAGCCGATCCTACCTGCCAAAGCGCTAGAGCACATACTGAACAATGATCTAAGGAGACTCCATGAAGATGTGATGGACAGAGAGAAAAGCCTTCTGATTGAGGAAAAACCAGGACACCCACTGTCGGTGTCAAAACCGGCGGATCTCGGGTAGGGTGTCCCGAACTATGCGTCTAGGCGGATGGTAACAGGAGACAAGGGACACGATGTTTTTACCCAGGTTCGGGACCTCTCGTTGGAGGTAAAACCCTACTCCTGCTTGATTAATATTGATGATATGGGTAGTACAAGAGTTGATCTACCACGAGATCAGAGAGGCTAAACCCTAGAAGCTAGCCTATGGTATGATTATTGTTCGTCCTACGGACTAAAACTCTCTGGTTTATATAGACACCGGAGAGGGATAGGGTTACACAGAGTCGGTTACAATGGGAGGAGATCTTCATATCGAATCGCCAAGCTTGCCTTCCACGCCAAGGAAAGTCCTATCCGGACACGGGACGAAGTCTTCAATCTTGTATCTTCATAGTCTGGGAGTCTGGCCAAAGGTCATAGTCCGGCCATCCGGACACCCCCTAATCCAGGACTCCCTCAGTAGCCCCTGAACCAGGCTTCAATGACGACGAGTCCGGCGCGCAAATTGTCTTCGGCATTGCAAGGCGGGTTCCTCCTCCAAAGACTCCATAGAAGATGTTGAACACAAGGATAGTGTCCGGCTTTGCAAAATAAGTTCCACTTGCCACCGTAGAGAGAATAATACCTGCACAAATTTTAATCTGCTGATGTATTCCGTAGAGTGACATCACGCTACGGCCAAGTCTTTATTCGAATCGTTTTACTGATCCACCTCAGCGGGTTTAGGGAGGCAGTTTCCTTGGCACATCTTGTCAAAGCAGAGATCGTGTCCCCTTATTCCGGGATTCTCATCAATACGGGTGCGGGTAACCCAACCGTGCCTTTGGTATGACTCCCTATTTGAAAGCGAGTCCCAAACGGTTATGGGGAGGGCTCTTGGTATTCAACCTCTTTATAAAGAGACCAAGGCTCGACTCCCTTTAACTTCAATCGAATCCGCCCCTCGCCTTGAGCTCCAACATCCAGAGCTCCAACTTTAGGTGCCTCGGACCTTCGACGATGTCCGGCTTCGACCTTCAAGGCCGGTGGATGCCTTCCTCCGTTATGGAAGAAGACGTGCGAAAGTTGAGAGATGCCAGGTATCTGACCGGCGAAATCTCGCATAGGCTGCCTGCCCAAGGGCAAGTCACCCCCACTCCCCAGCCCGGTGAGAGCATGGTGTTCACATCTCACTTTCTTCGGGGGCTAGGCTTCCCGATTGATCCCTTCGTGAGGGGACTTATGTTTTATTACGGGCTGGAATTTCACGACCTAGCTCCGGAGTCTATCCTCCAGATCTCATCGTTCATTGTTATGTGTGAGGCCTTCCTCCATATTACTCCTCACTTCGGATTGTGGCTGAGAACCTTCAAGGTGGAACCAAAGATAATCGAGGGGCAGCACGCTGAGTGTGGAGGAGCTATCATAAGCAAGATGGCCGACGCTCCATGGCCCGAGGGCTCTTTCCAAGAGGAGTTCGGCTTATGGCAACGGGACTGGTTTTACATCACAGCCCCCAGGGGCACCAAATGGGTGGCGCCACCTGCTTTGCCTGGGCCCCCCACCACAACTGGCGTCATGGGTCAATGAAGGGCTCATCTGGGGGCCGTCCAAAGACGTGCCATTGCTGCAGGACCGCATTTGAGATCTCCTAGAAAGAGATATCAACTTGACCGTAGTGGCGCAAGTTATGGTCATTCGCCGCACGCTGCCCTGCAAACGTCGCCCTCTCCGCCTGTGGGAATTTAATCCGGAGGGACCGCGAGTCCTCCAACACTTTATGGGCACGACGCCCGTGGAGATGTACAAATTGTTCTTCGGCCCACAAGCAAGGTGTCCGGATTTGTCCGAGGACGCTGGTCTGAGCTGCAATTGCCCGGATGCTCAAGTAAGTAGCCCCGTACTTGGACACGCCATCCGTATTTTCATCATAAAATTACCATTAACAGAGCTATCCTTTGAACAGGAGTGGACAACGAAGGCAAAGCTTATCAGGTGTCCAGCCCCCCTGCCTGAGACCGCGTCGGATCCCGTGTTAACCAGGATGCTGGAGGTCGGGCTTTTGGCAGATGGCGAAGGGGGGGGGGCAAGGAGCTACCGACTCCGCGAAGGAGGCTATTAAGAAGGGAGGAATCGAAAATTCCCCCGACCAGGGAAAGAAAAGGACTGCCTCTGAAGACCCGGAGGGCATGGCCTCAAAACGGGGGAAGAAATCTTCGCCAGAGGGTCCGGCGCCGGATAATGCTCCGGCCGCATTACGCCCTCAAGGGGATCAGCTCTCCCCCGAGCCGTAAGTAAAGAGAGCGGTTCCAAAATGAATGACATTCCTGTTTTATATCTGAGGAAGATAACCATTACCTTGCAGTTCGGATCTCAATCCTTCTCAACAGAGCTCATCTTCAGGGGATCTTCGCCCGGAGATGATGGAGAGCAAAATGCCTCCCCTTGTTGCACCGTCTCAACAAAGCTTATATCTGAGGTGTCGTCCCGGAGGGTTTTTCCAAGTCCGGACCCTGAAAAAGGTCGTCAGGCTAGTCCGGCACTCTCTGGCGTGCGGTCGGAAGGGCTGAAGGATCTACTCGGGAGAGCGTCCATCTCAGAAGAACACCGTATGTTGATGAACACGGTGATTGGGAGGATTGCATCCGTGGAAAGCGGACTGTACGAGGCCGCCAGGAGTTTACTGACAGGCTTTGAGGTACGTAACAAGGTGTTCCTTTTGGTAGAGCCGCATATAGAATGCGCCCTATATAAATAGTAGCCCCTGACACTCTGTGTGTCGTCAAAAGTGACGGCGCGCAGAGGATCATAACCCCACGTATAATATGCCACCTATTTTATGAAGGTGGCGAGGTGTTCGGTGGCTAGCCGGACTGATGAATCTGCCGAGCTAAAGCGGCAACTTGACGTGGCGGATGCCGACATCGCGCTTGTAGATAAGCGGCTAGATGAGGCACAAGGTATGTTCCAAAGACATCTGATAAGAGGAGTTTGGTGCTCGTGCCTTATAAGATATGTGCTTAATGTAGATAGTGCTACTGCCGTGGAGAACCTTCGGGCGGAACTTGCCCGAGCCAAGGAGCAAGCAAGGAAAAATGATGCGGCTGCCGTTTAGGCGGCTGAAGAGCTAAGAGCCGAACAGGCTGCGCACTGCCAGAGCAAGAAAGTAATGGCCGAGATGGCTATAAAATTGAAGGATGCTGCCGACAGCTGTAAATTTCTTGAACAAGGAGATAAGGCGGCTCAGAAGGATCTTGGAAAATCACTGCCGAGGCCAAGGATACTCGCTCTGCAATGAGAGCTATGAAGGAGGAGCTACGCGAGGCCGGAGATATCACGGCTGGGAAGCCCTATATGCTGCGGATGAAGTTCGGGGACCCCAAGTATGCTCCGTTAGACCGGCAGTGGAGCGCGGAAAACACTTATCTGGATTTGGCAGCTAGTGCGGCAGACGCGACCGAACACTTCCGCGGCTGAGGTGACCATGGATTGGAAGAGATTTTTTGGTCGCAGTTCCACAATCCATAATGCCCACTTTCGGTATCCGACCGTTTGGCCGCCTGGGCGGAGCTGAACAGGTTATCCGGACTCGCCATGAGGTATGTTGCGACTCGTCTGTGGCCAGAGAAGCCAGAGCCGAAGAGTTATTTTGGCTTGGTGCAGCACTTCCTTAGTTCGGTGCCGCATGTTGATGTAATGAAGAGGTCGGCGTGCATAGAGGGTGCACAGATGGCTCTTGCCTGTGTCAAAACATATTGGGCGGATATGAAGGCCAGTGTTGTTGCATCCCGGGATTCGGACAAAAGCCGAGTACCTGCCAAGCACTATTTTGAGGAAGTTCTTCATGGCGCTCGTTTAATAGAGGCGCAGTGCTCGAAGGATGTTATGTTCGAATAGCATGTGCGATTGTAAAACGAATATTTTGACAGAATAGAAAAGCTTTTTATACTTGTGCTTGCAAGAATTATAATACCTCATGTGCGGCCGTTAATGTATATGTGTATATAACATGAAAGATGGCAGTCGTTGGCTTCAGCCCCCACGCATATAATGCGGGGGTGTTCGCAAAAAAGATGCCTTTTCACACTTAATCCAATGTCTTGGTCCTGTAAAGGACGTGATAGCGCAGCGAACTAGGCAACCGGACTATAATGCTTTATCACTTTCACTTAGACATAGGAGTTTAATAGTGGGGCTACTGAATAGCCCCTAGGGGCACCGCGCTCGCCCGAATTCGGGGGGCGTGTGTGCCTGACCGGGAAGCGGCCTTTCGTTAATGTGGAGGAATCCTAAAGATTCCTAAAGTCATTGAGTGGTTGACCAGTCTCTCGCTATATCATAACAGTTAGTTTTCGGCTTTCTCTACTAAGGTGCTCGCCTGGCCGAACCGGGGCACAATCGTAGTAGTTCTCCTAGTGCCGCCTTAGCCGATATAGCGGAACGTAAGATAGCAAAACACAGGAGCCGGGCAAACCCAACATTTGAGAAAAGACATTATTCGGAGTTGATGCATATAAGGCCAAACTCGCGACGCCGAACACTCCCTAAGGAATTCGGACTTTATGAAGACGGGCCGAACAACGGCCCTTTGGTAAAAAAGCCCCTGGTGTCCAGGTATGTGCAAAATTCTGGCGTGGCCACATGCCAAGACGCCAGTCTCCTCCTTGGTTATAGTGAAAACCGGGGGATGTTATCAACAAGAGACAGTAAGAAAGGTTTACGCAGGGTCATAATCTAAATAGAATCCTTAGAACGGGTCCCTACTGCACGTCAGCGCCTGTGTCTCCATTGTGCCGTATCCTGGATGGGCGTAGCACGATGTTTGTCTGCGAAAGAGAGGGACTTAGTGAAAAATAATCGTGCGAGAAATCTATATTTAGAATAAACAAAATGTAACACAGAGGCGTGAGTAAGATTGTGCCGTATTGTCTCCTGGTGTAAACACGCAGAGCCCCTTGTACAGGGTTATGCGGTTGTTAGGCCTTTGTGTGTTTACGTCGGACTTGTCGAACCGTGTCCGGGTGTCACATCCCTAGCTTCTGGTACTGCCTAGTGTTGCATCTTGTTGCATCATGTTTAAATTTTGTTTAAGTTGAAATGGGGATTGACAAACCCTAGCACCAAAATTAAATCAAATAGGGTCAACCATAAAATCATTTTGAATAAACCCAGAATGTCCCTAAGAAAAGTTCATGATTTCTGGTTAAGGTGGAAACCTCTGCCAAAAATGATGAATATATTCTTAGATCATTTTGGATTTTTAAATTAACTCATATTATATTTGAATTAGGGCATTTAAATCCTATTAATATTTTAAATGCTCTAAAAATTCTGAAACTACTTGAGGGCTGTTGGGAATAATTTCACAAGTGACCACAGTTATTTTCAGCATTTTATCAAATGGTTGGTATATTTACTAAATCAAAACAAAACAGAAAAAATAGAAAACAGAAAGAAAGGAAAGGAGAGTACCTGAGCCACTTACGTGGCCTGGCGCTGTTACAGCCCAGCTGGCCAGCACACCTGGCGGCCCAGCCCACCAGGGGCAGCCTGGTCTTCTACCTCTTGCCAGTAGGCAGAGGAGAAGCTGGGCACGGCGCACGCGCGCGCCACCTCCACCTTGCTCGCCTGCCTCCTCAACGGCCTGGACACCTCTAGCGTTGCCACGCATACCCCCTGGAATCCCCTCGACCCCCTTCCGCTCTTCCCCGTGCTCATCCCCTCCCCTGGACCTCTCTCTCACCCAGCCGAGCGGAGCCGTCGCCGCCGTCCGCTGCCACCGCGGCCACTAGCATCCCGGCGACGCGCCGAGCTGCCCAAGAGCTCCGCCTTGTACCCCTCTTCCTCCTCGTCGAGCTGTGCAATGCCGGATGCCCTGCATCACCCTCTGCCCCGCCATCTTCGCCGCCTCTGCCCGGAGATCACCGTCGTCAACGCGTCGTCGCAGAAGCTTCGCTGAGCCCACCGAGCTTCTCTCCCGACCCCTTGTGAGCTCCTGCGCCTTCCCCTCTCTCCCCGAAGTCTAACTCGCCCTCTAGCGCTAGCACTGCCATGCCCGAAGCTCACCGCCTCCTAGTCATGTCGCCGCCGTGGCCACCGTCACCTAGAGCCGCAACCAAGCACGCCACCGTGCTCAGCACGTTCCCAGGAGTCAACCGCGACCACCCGTGGCTCCTGCCGCCCACTGAAACGCCGATTCGCTCGACGTCCGAGCTCCGGCAGCCGCAAAAGAGCTCGCCGCCGTCAGCTTCGGCCACCCCAGGTACTGCCGCTTGTTGCTTTGCATGCGCCTCACTCCCAGGAACCCGTAGGAGCAAATCACGCGTCGAATGGTGCTCCATTGCGAGCACACGGTGCATCTCCGCCGTCGGCTATGGTCGTCACCGGTGAAACTCCGGTGGCTGATGTGGCACGATTAGTTTAGGTACTAATCGTGTTTAGTTAGTGTTCCATGTCGTTGACACATGGGCCCCACACCCTAATTAACCCCGGCTTCTATTTCCTATTTAGTTTAGATTAACTCAGCGGGACCCACGTGTCAGAGTTGACCAAGCTGACGTGGCCGTTGACCTGGCCCACATGTCAGCGGCACTAACCAGCCCCAGTCACTGACCAGTGGACCCCAATGGTCAGGTTTGACCTGCAGCAGCGCCTGTTGACCTGCTGACGTCACAGTGATGCAGTGCTTACGCTAGAAATCATTTACTGGATTTATTCTTATTCAGGAAATTCCAGAATATGTTGCAAACTTCAAAAATTCATAGTAATTCAACCGTAACTCCAAATGAAATAAATTATATATGAAAAATGACCAGAAAAATCCAATCTATCCATATGTACCATTTCATGCAAGTTAGAACAACTTTTGTCAACTGTTAGGTCAAATCAATTAAATGGCATTTGAATAATCACATATGGAGTTTGAATTTGAATCTTGTATTCAAACCAACTTCATTTAATCTGTTCTAAGTTGCATTTGCCAAAACACACTCATTTTTCCATGTCATATTCATGCATCATATTGTTGCATTGCATTGATTGTGTTTTCTCTGTGTTGCCGGTATTTGTCCCCTCTCGATAGACTTGGTTCCGACAATGAGTTCGATGACACCAATGAAGAACTATATTAGCTTCAGAAGTGCCAGGCAAGCAAACCCCCCTTGTTCATTCCGATACAATCCCACTCTCTCGCTCCTGCTCTCTTTTACTGCATTAGGATAACAACGATTCATCTGTTACTTGCTGCGGTAGCTGAACCCCTTTATCCTCTGCATGACCTGTCATTGTCACAGTAAATAGATGAAACCCACTAGCATGAGTAGGAGTTGTTTGAGCCCTGATGTGCCTACTCATTCATGCTTGTTTGTCATGCCTGCTATTGCTTAGAGTTGTGTCAGGTCTGATTCATCGGGGATGAAATGGAGGTGTGTGAACATGTCCTACTGTTGAGAGGTAAGTGTGTGAACACGATTTGGTAAAGGTAGCGGTGAGAGGCCATGTAGGAATACATGGTGGGTTGTCTCATTGAAGCCGTCCTTAGGAACTGAGTTCTGTGTTTGTGATCCATGAACAGTTACTACCACACATTGGGCTCCGGTCACTCCAAGCTCTCTCGACTTATTAATCAACTTGATCTCTGTCCAGGAGTTGCAACTAGTTTCTGGTGTTTGTAGGTAGTGTTAGTAGTCTACCAAGTGGCACCCGGTACAGGTGGGCTTGGGACAGACTAGGCACCATGGCACGGTGTACCAAGCGTAGATCCACCCGTCGAGGTGGGCTTGGGAACCCTGCACACATCGTTTGGGGCCGTGAGCGACACCCCGGCCGGATCTCCTTGCGGATGGAACCCGAATAGGCGATAAACCTGGACGAGAGACTTGTGCGATTAGTCAGGTCATGGCCGACACCCTCGGTGGGCTTCCGCTTGAAGGTTGCCGAGTACATGTCATGTAAACGGCGGTAAGTGGTGAGAGCGTGTGTGAAGAAGTACACCCCCGCAGGATTAATATGATCTATTCGAATAGCCGTGTCCGCGGAAAAGGACTTCTGGGTTGCCTGTACAGTTCATAGACAAGTGAAAGTGGATACTCTAAAATGCGCAAGATAAGCATGAGTGCTATGGATGGCGTTCTCGTAGGGAGACAGGAGCGGATCCATCGTGGTGTATTGATATGGTGAATATGTGGACTCGTGTGCGGCACCTCAAAAGAGTTACTTGCAGTCGTAGTTCAGGATAGCCACCGAGTCAAAGGTGGCTTGCTGTAGTTAAACCCCACCATCCCTTTTGTTGATACTGATGCATATGTAGTTAGTTCTGATGTAAATCTTGCTAGGTACATTTGTACTCACGTTGCTTAATTTATGTTTTTGCAGAGAGACTTCAGCCTCGCTAGTAGTTCCACGTGGACTTCGACGTTTAGCTTGTTACCTCTGCTACGATCTTGAGCCCTCGGCAGGATCTCGTAGATAGTCAGGCTTCTCAGCCTTTTTCATTTGTAGATGTCTGTACTCAGACATGTTAAGCTTCCGTTTGTGCTTTGACTTGTATGCTCTGAATGTTGGGTCGTGAGACCCATGTTTGTAATATCTCGCTCCTCGGAGCCTATTGAATAATACTTTGAGTCGTAGAGTTATGTTGTGATGACATGTTGTATTTGCACATATCGAGCATATTCTGTGTATGTTATTGAAATGCTTGGTATGTGTGGGATCTGACTATCTAGTTGTTTATCCTTGGTAGCCTCTCTTACCGGGAAATGTCTCCTAGTGCTTCCACTGAGCCCTGGTAGCTTGCTACTGCTCCGGAACACTTAGGTTGGCCAGGTAAGGTGGCACCCGTGGGAATACCGTGCGTGAGGCCGCAAAGTGATATGATGTGTTACATGCTAGATCGGTGTGACTTAGGATCAGGGTCCTGAAAGCTTTGGTATCAGAGCCTGACCGCCTGTAGGATTACCAAGACAAACTGGTCGAAGTTGAGTCTAGAAATTCTTTAGTTATATAAGGGAATTTATTGTGGGATGGAACGTAAGGCTCTTTTTACTCCTTATACCTTATGGCCTTCTGATCTGAGTCATCCTATCGTTCCTTCGGGGTTAAGGAACTAGGCTATCTCTTCTATCTATTAGGATCACGTGTTTCTAATCCATAGACTTATAGAATTGTTGGACTTAAGCCTCGGTTCAATTCCTACTACTTCCGTATGTTCATAGCTGGTCTCAGAACCTTGATATGGTGATGTTGAGTGGTTATGCCACCACTTGCAGGATGTCTCAAATCTTTTCGAGCATTTACAGCCGTTATGCTGTCCGAGTCTTCCCAGGTTTCTAAATAGTCTGATGCATTTGCAAATCCCTTATTTTCGTTCTGATGTCTTTTTGGCCAGGTTAACCACACTAAATTGTTGAGTTGAGGTAGCCTGTTGCCTCGACATAAATGTTGGAGCTAGTATTATGACCCTAGGTGTCTTACAGGATCACCTAGTAACCCAGCCATGTTTTGTCTTTCCAGTGTGATCATTCTGGCCATCATTCTCGAAAGCATCCTGTGATGCCACCTAGTTAGTAGGCATTCTATTCCTGGGTTCTTGAACCCGAGATCCACCCTACTTACTTCATGTTGATAGTGTTTGCTAGTTCCTTTAGGTTATTAGTAACCTTGCGATAGTTCTCGAGGTTCGTGGTATATCGTTCTTCCAAATACCATGAACTGCCTATGGCAGAAGTTCCTCGCAGATCGAAAGATCACAATAAGAGTGCTCCTGATGAGTTCTCGATTCTATATTGTGACTCTGCCAGTTCTACCTTTCTGCATGGGTTATACGGAAGAAATATGTTGAATTTGTTCGACATGCTAGTCCATGCATCCACAACTCAGAAAATTGTATGTTCCATTGAGTTGTCCCTCTTTAGTTGTATTACGGCCTTCATCTATCAGTTGATAGTCAAGAGTATGCGTGCATTCGTTCATCGATGCCTATTACTCTTGTGGTCCGTCAAGCCATTCTATTCCAGGATGACTAGGAGAAACAAACTCCAGTACCTCATCCATATCCAGGATTGGGTCAAAGTATTTGTACTCCGCAGATCAAACTGCAATTCCAGATTTTGTTATGTTCTACCTTGGAGTATTACCATCTTTACATCAAGAATGTCATGAGGGTTGCACCTTCTCTTTTGGATTCTCGACATAGTGATACTTCTCGCCATCATTGTTCATTCCTCGGTTCCGTGTTTTGGTAACCGGAATGCCGACAAGTGAATCGTGATGTGTGAAATCAATACTCTGAGCAACTTGTTGCTTGGTAGTTAATGGACAATACTCTCACTTTAGCGTGTTGGTTGTTGAACCATCACCCTAAGGTTGATCGTGCCACCTAGTCCATTTTCCCTGGTGCACCCTTCGATCAATGAGTTAGGATTGTGCCAATCCCTCGCTTTGTTGATCATTTCGTCTTGCCCTGAAAATCAAGATTGTTCTCGAGCTTAGTAAGATATCGGTGGTTTGTGATGTTCTGAATATCTTCTCGGAAGTATTACCAGGTTGTCACCTGACCGCTATGTTGAGTTCGTGATCATGTTGGTTTTCCTCCAAACCACCCATTCTCCAAGAATCGGTGCCGGATACCCTTGAGCTAGTTGGTTAAGCTGGATAACAACTTGGAGAGTTGGAAGATAAAAGCTTGTCCTACTTAGTTCATTTTAAGGGATATCTTGTATGTGTGTTGAAGAAAGTTGATACTTTCATCGACTGACCCTCGTGATCAGTTAATGGACCTATCATTTTATCCAACCTTTGATTTGAGTATGGGCTATCATCAAATCAGACCGGAACCAGCGATATTCGTAGTTGTCTTACCCGTGGTTGATCCCTCGAGCATACACCATTATATCTTTTGGGTCTGACCAATGCTATCACCGTGTTCACATAATTATGAAATTTCATTTATATGGAAACCTGGATGAATTGTTGTTGAGCCCATCAGCAACATTGTTATCTTCTCCATGATTTGTATTGAACATCCAGCTGGTATTGGAAACTTTATAAGCACTATCTTCATGTCCCGTTCATGAAGCATATGCTTGGATGAAAGGAGCGACACTCTCTAATTCACGTGCGCTTGATGTAAGTTGCCGCCCTGGATCTGAGAAGGATTGTTTTTCTTCCTATGGAATCATCCCAAGTTGGTCATGCACATGTGCGAAGTACTCTATGGTTTGGTAGGTTGGCCGCCTCCATTCTATATGTGTTCCTAGCACACCAAGCCACTGATTGATTTGTTCAAGGGAAAAGGAGTTGTTGTGCGAATACTAGTTCATGCACAAGACTTCATTATCCTCGTTGATGGTTCCCCACCTGAACTCGGTAGTGTTTTATTATAAGACTACTACGTGGTCATGCTTGTCTGCGACAGCGTGTTCACATCTATGTAGCAGAGATGGCTCATGTTTTGGAGCTTACTATCGTAGTTCATCCCCCGAGAATCTCGCAACGTCATCTCGTCGATTTGTTTTGCAAACTTTCATTTTTCTTTCTAGACTGGATGAGTCTGGAATATTCTGACACCAACCAGATCTGAATCTCAGGCAGATATGATGGTTGGAACATTTCCCAAGAACTATAATATTGGTCTCTCTGTAATCCCGTAAAGTGGATATCGTGGCCAACACACCCAGCCGGAAGACCTATTATTGTAGTATCTTGATTGAGGAAGCTGGCCACCTCCCCATAAGGACTTTGTAGGATTTACACCCTAGTTGTGCGTTATGATTTTTGTTTTTCCGAAGTCCGACCTTTTACTTGATGTTCTAGATATCAAACCATATCTATGAATGGGATATGCTAGTGCATCAAGGAGAACATTGGAAGCGGGGTGCTAAATGTCTCTCGATCAATCATCCAGATTTTGTTTCCTTGGCCTCGCTAAGGTGAAATCTGAGAAGGTGTTATCTTCCTTTGCATCTGCATCGTCCACCACTATTCATCATGGTAGTAAGATGTGTTGCAGGGTCCTTGACACGGATGTTGGTAAAACCTTGATGAATAGGGAAATGCTCAAGTTCCTGAGAGCACGCGCAAGCAAAATCATCCCTTGCGTTGTCTACAACAAGGTAGTCCACATCTTCCATTCTAACCCGGATATGCCATTCTACCGAACCCCTCCAAATGATCGCTCGAGAATTGCCTTAGGCTGGTATAAAGAGTTTCCATGATCTCTGAATCAAAGGTAATTCTTTTTGCCACTTAAGGGGATATTTCTACGAGTCACCTTCCCTAAGGTGCCCTGTTATGGTATCATGGCAATTCAACTCCTCGCTACGTTGACAACCGATCACCACATTCTTAAGTCTGGAATTGTTGTCTACCTAGCGAGCCCTCGCCATCTGTCTCACTCCATTTCTTCAGATGTATGCTTCGTGTCTCAACTCGAGAGATGTGTCAATGTCTCATCCCATGAATTGATCCTGGGTTGTTCGGTCTTCGAGAAGATCGATTCTTCTAGAGTTTTCCTTTCCTCTTCTTGTCATGTTAGTTGGAGTTCTCAGAGCAAGACGACGAGACAAGATGGTGATCGATTCAACGTTCTGATGAAGTGCCACCTGGATCATGAAGATTATGTTAGTTTGCATTCCCCCTTCATCCTACCCTACGCTTGAATCTCGGGACGAGATTCTTGTTTAGTGGGGGTGAGTTGTCACATCCCTAGCTTCTGGTACTGCCTGGTGTTGCATCTTGTTGCATCATGTTTAAATTTTATTTAAGTTGAAATGGGGATTGACAAACCCTAGCACCAAAATTAAATTAAATAGGGTCAACCATAAAATCTTTTTGAATAAACCCAGAATGTCCCTAAGAAAAGTTCATGATTTCTGGTTAAGGTGGAAACCTCTGCCAAAAATGATGAATATATTCTTAGATCATTTTGGATTTTTAAATTAACTCATATTGTATTTGAATTAGGGCATTTAAATCCTATTAATATTTTAAATGCTCTAAAAATTCTGAAACTACTTGAGGGCTGTTGGGAATAATTTCACAAGTGCCCACAGTTATTTTCAGCATTTTATCAAATGGTTTGGTATATTTACTAAATCAAAACAAAACAGAAAAAATAGAAAACAGAAAGAAAGGAAAGGAGAGTACCTGAGCCACTTACCTAGCCTGGCGCTGTTACAGCCCAGCTGGCCAGCACACCTGGCGGCCCAGCCCACCAGGGGCAGCCTGGTCTTCTACCTCTTGCCAGTAAGCAGAGGAGAAGCTGGGCACGGCGCACGCACGCGCCACCTCCACCCTGCTCGCCTGCCTCCTCGACGGCCTGGACGCCTCTAGCGTTGCCACGCATACCCCCTGGAATCCCCTCGACCCCCTTCCGCTCTTCCCCGTGCTCATCCCCTCCCCTGGACCTCTCTCTCACCCAGCCGAGCGGAGCCGTCGCCACCGTCCGCTGCCACCGCGGCCACTAGAATCCCGGCGACGCGCCGAGCTGCCCAAGAGCTCCGCCTTGTACCCCTCTTCCTCCTCGTCGAGCTGTGCAACGCCGGACGCCCTGCATCACCCTCTGCCCCGCCATCTTCGGCGCCTCTGCCCGGAGATTGCCGTCGTCAACGCGCCATCGCAGAAGCTTCCCCGAGCCCACCGAGCTTCTCTCCCGACCCCTTGTGAGCTCCTGCGCCTTCCCCCTCTCTCCCCGCAGTCTAACTCGCCCTCTAGCGCTAGCACTGCCATGCCTGAAGCTCACCGCCGCCTAGCCATGTCGCCGCCGTGGCCACTGTCACCTAGAGCCGCAACCGAGCGCGCCACCGTGCTCAGCACGTTCCCAGGAGTCAACCGCGACCACCTGTGGCTCCTGCCGCCCCCTGAAACGCCGATTCGCTTGACGTCCGAGCTCCGGCGGCCGCAAAAGAGCTCGCCGCCGTCAGCTCCGGCCACCCCAGCTACTGCCGCTTGTTGCTTTGGATGCGCCTCACTCCTAGGAACCCGTAGGAGCAAACCACGCGTCGAATGGTGCTCCGTAGCAAGCACATGGTGCATCTCCGCCGTCGGCCATGGTCGTCGCCGGTGAAACTTCGGTGGCTGACGTGGCACGATTAGTTTAGGTACTAATCGCGTTTAGTTAGTGTTCCGTGTCGTTGACACATGGGCACCACGCCCTAATTAACCCCGGGTTCTATTTCCTGTTTAGTTTAGATTAACTCAGCGGGACCCACGCGTCAGAGTTGACCAAGCTGATGTGGCCGTTGACCTGGCCCACATGTCAGCGGCACTAACCAGCCCCAGTCACTGACCAGTGGACCCCACTGGTCAGGTTTGACCTGCAGCAGCACCTGTTGACCTGTTGACGTCACAGTGACGCAGTGCTTACGCAATAAATCATTTACTGGATTTATTCTTATTCAGGAAATTCCAGAATATGTTGCAAACTTCAAAAATTCATAGTAATTCAACTGTAACTCCAAATGAAATAAATTATATATGAAAAATGATCAGAAAAATCCAATCTATCCATATGAACCATTTCATGCATGTTAGAACAACTTTTGTTCACTATTAGGTCAAATCAATTAAATGGCATTTGAATAATCACATATGGAGTTTGAATTTGAATCTTGTATTCAAACCAACTTCATTTAATCTGTTCTAAGTTGCATTTGCCAAAACACACTCATTTTTCCATGTCATATACATGCATCATATTGTTGCATTGCATTGATTGTGTTTTCTCTGTGTTGCCGGTATTTGTCCCCTCTCGATAGACTTGGTTCCAACGATGAGTTTGATGACACCAATGAAGAACTATATTATCTTCAGAAGTGCCAGGCAAGCAAAACCCCCTTGTTCATTCCGATACAATCCCACTCTCTCCCTCCTGCTCTCTTTTACTGCATTAGGACAACAAAGACTCATCTGTTACTTGTTGCGGTAGCTGAACCCCTTTATCCTCTGCATGACCTGTCATTGTCACACTAAATAGATGAAACCCACTAGCATGAGTAGGAGTTGTTTGAGCCCTGATGTGCCTACTCATTCATGCTTGTTTGTCATGCCTGCTATTGCTTAGAGTTGTGTCAGGTATGATTCATCGGGGATGAATTGGAAGGGTGTGAACATGTCCTACTGTTGAGAGCTAAGTGTGTGAACACGATTTGGTAAAGGTAGCGGTGAGAGGCCATGTAGGAGTACATGGTGGGTTGTCTCATTGAAGCCGTCCTTAGGAACTGAGTTCTGTGTTTGTGATCCATGAACAGTTACTACCACACATTGGGCTCCAGGCACTCCAAGATCTCTCGACTTATTAATCAACTTGATCTCTGTCCAGGAGTTGCAACTAGTTTCTGGTGTTTGTAGGTAGTTTTAGTAGTCTACCAAGTGGCACCCGGTACAGGTGGGCTTGGGACAGACTAGGCACCGTGGCACGGTGTACCAAGCGTAGATCCACCCGTCGAGGTGGGCTTGGGAACCCTACAAACATCGTTTGGGGCCGTGAGCGACACCCCGGCCGGATCTCCTTGTGGATGGAACCCGAATAGGCGATAAACCTGGACGAGAGACTTGTGCGATTAGTCAGGTCATGGCCGACACCCTCGCTGGGCTTCCGCTTGAACGTTGCCGAGTGAATGTCGTGTAAACGAGGTAAGTGGTGAGAGCGTGTGTGAAGAAGTATACCCCTGCAGGGTTAATATGATCTATTTGAATAGCCGTGTCCGCGGAAAAGGACTTCTGGTTTGCCTGTACAGTTCATAGCCAAGTGAAAGTGGATACTCTAAAATGGCCAAGATAAGCGTGAGTGCTATGGATGGCATTCTCGTAGGGATATGGGAGCGGATCCATAGTGGTGTATTGATATGGTGAATATGTGGACTCGTGTGCGCCTCCTCAAAAGAGTTACTTGCAGTCGTAGTTCAGGATAGCCACCGAGTCAAAGCTGGCTTGCTGCAGTTAAACCCCAACATCCCTTTTGTTGATACTGATGCATATGTAGTTAGTTCTGATGTAAGTCTTGCTAGGTACATTTGTACTCACGTTGCTTAATTTATGTTTTTGTAGAGAGACTTCAGTCTCGCTAGTAGTTCCACGTGGACTTCGACGTTTAGCTTGTTACCTCAGCTACGATCTTGAGCCCTCGGCAGCATCTGGTAGATAGTCAGGCTTCTCAGCCTTTTCCATTTGTAGATGTCTGTACTCAGACATGTTAAGCTTCCGTTTGTGCTTTGACTTGTATGCTCTGAATGTTGGGTCGTGAGACCCATGTTTTTAATATCTCGCTCCTCGGAGCCTATTGAATAATACTTTGAGTCGTAGAGTTATGTTGTGATGCCATGTTGTATTTGCACATATCGAGCATATTGTGTGTATGTTATTGAAATGCTTGGTATGTGTGGGATCTGACTATCTAGTTGTTTATCCTTGGTAGCCTCTCTTACCGGGAAATGTCTCCTAGTGCTTCCACTGAGCCCTGGTAGCTTGCTACTGCTCCGAAACACTTAGGCTGGCCGGCATGTGCCCTTCTTCGTTCCTGTGTCTGTCCCTTCGGGGAAATGTTACACGGTGTCTATCGGAGTGCTGCTAGCCTAGTTGCTACAGCCCGGATTCACTTGCTGATGACCGATATGTTCGTTGCTGGGTCATGTATGCATGTCCCTGTAAGTTAGTGCCACTTTGGGTTCACGACTAGCCATGTCAGCCCGGGTTCTTATACGTGAGCCAAAAGGCGCAAGCGGTCCCGGGCCAGGTAAGGTGGCACCCGTGGGAATACCGTGCATGAGGCCGCAAAGTCATATGATGTGTTACATGCTAGATCGCCGTGACTTAGGATCGGGGTCCTGACACCGGGGTAGTGAAGCTGGATTAGTGTGCGGCTGTCAAGGCGGCCGCACCATTATCCGTACTTCAGGGATCAATTGATATTTCCCTTTAATGAGATGATGCCTCGCGGACCGGGCATTTTGAGTGTAAGGGATGCATAGTGCAGTATTGCGGTAAAGCGAGCGAAGGCTTCATGTCTCAGTAGTGCTTGATAGCGACTTATGAATGGGCGATGTGGAAGGTTAGTTTTTCGCTTCGGAAGTTGTCGGGTGAGCCGAACATGACTTCTAACGACAGGGAACCCATACTCTGGGTATCTGGGCCCGGCGTGATTCCTTGAAAGGAAGTGTTGCCATGGTGAATTGTTGCTGGGTTTACCCCTAGTTTGCGGATTGTGTCCTGATATAATAGGTTTAGGTCACTGCCGCCGTCCATTAGGACTTGTATAAATTGGAATCCGTCAATAATCGGATCCAAGACCAAGGCAGTCCAGCCTGCGTTCCGGATACTTCTGGAGTAATCCTGATGGTCGAAGGTTATTGGTTGTAGCAACCAGTGGCGGTGCTCCTCTGGGGCGGGCCGTGTGGTGCGTATCTTCGTGGGCGCCGTTTTGTTTTTCCCTTTTGTCACCTGAAGTAAATTTACTGTTTTGACTTCTTGTGGGAACTTCTTTTGTTCTCCGGTGTTCTGATTATGGGGTGCGTCGTCATCCTCGTTTGGTGTGTCGAGCCCCTTGTGTTCGGCATTGAGTTTGCCAGACTGCTTGAAGACCCAACAATCTCTATGGGTGTGGTTTGCAGGTCTCCCGGGAGTACTGTGTATTTAACATATTTTGTCCAAGATTTTGTTGAGGTTGGATAGCTCGTCCCTGTCATCTTTGGGGGGCTGCTTTTTCTGATTTTGTCGAGAGCTTTTGAATCCCGCGTTGACTGCCGTGCTCATCAGGCTGTTGTCTTTGATCTGGCGCAGTTCTTTGTTACGGCGCGGTTTCCCGTTTCCATCTCTGAGTTCGGACGTATTCGGGTCGCTGGTGCTGCTTCTTGCCAACCAGCTATCCTCTCCTGCACAAAAGCGGGTCATGAGGCTTGTTAATGCGGCCATTGTTCTTGGCTTTTCTTGGCCGACGTGCCTGGCTAGCCATTCGTCTCGGACGCTATGTTTGAAAGCTGCTAGGGCTTCAGCGTCCGGACAGTCGACTATCTGATTCTTTTTAGTAAGAAATCTGTTCCAGAGTTTTCCAGGCTGACTCTCCGGGTTGTTGAGTTATATTACTCATATCGTCTGCGTCCGGGGGTCGGACATAGGTCCCTTGGAAATTTGTCTGGAAAGCATCCTCGAGCTCTTCCCAACTTCCCACGGTGTTTTCGGGGAGGCTTTTAAGCCAATGCCGGGCTGGCCCTTTGAGCTTGACGGGTAAGTATTTTATGGCGTGAATGTCAACTCCTCTAGCCATGTGTATATGGAGGATATAGTCCTCGATCCAGACTCCAGGGTCTATTGTTGCGTTGTATGCTTCTATGTTTACGGGCTTGAATCCCGCTGGAAATTCATGATCCAGTACCTCATCGGTAAAACATAGTGGATGTGCGGCGCCCCTGTATATATGTGTGCCACGGTGTTCGGATATTTTTTGCGTTGCATTGCTCAATGGAGCTTGCTTTCTTGGCCCGTAGATGGATCTGGTTGGATCAGGTTTCTGATGCGAGTCCTTGGGTGGCTCGCGTGCCGCATTGAATGCGGCGCCCTTCGTTGATTGAGGTCGGTCGTGGGGTCGTCTATCCGACCTGGTGACTTCCTTGTTTTTTGATTGTGGGGGCTCTAGGGCCTCTTCATCAAATTCCGGTAGTAATTTCCGCTTCGGATAGCTGTTTGTGTGATGACTGTTGCCGTACTTGTGTGCGGTATTGAGTACTTTGCTCCATCTTATTCTGATTGCATCTTCCGCTGTTTTGAGCTTCCGCTTCTGCTTTTTTAGGCTACGCGCAGTGGCGAAGAGCCTTTGGTAGAGGTTCTGGTGCTCCAGCGACTTGTCCGGCGTGAGGTCGTCCAGACCATTATCTCTGCTGGGGTTGGATTGTTCGGTTTGTCCGCCTTGTTTGGGCGGTTGCTCGATGTCATGTTCGTCTTCCGTTGATTCGCCCTGCTCCATGGCTGGGTCTCTGTCGAGGTGGGGCTTGGCGCGGCGCTTACGCCGCCGCTTTGATTGTTTTTCGAGGGGACGATCCCTGGTTGTGCCCTTTTGGTCCTCGCCATTGCTTCTTTTTGGTGTGTCCACCATGCATACATCGTGAGATGAGGAGATTGTGCGGCGCTCCATAGGCGCTGGTTCTTGGTTGTCTCCTTCATCGGCGTCCATACCGTTGATGTCTTCGGAGTCGAAGTCGAGCATGTCGGTTAAATCGTCGACAGTGGCTACAAAGTGGGTGGTGGGTGGGTTTCGAATTTCTTCGTCGTCCGCATCCCAACCGTGCTGACCATAGTCCGACCAGGGCTCTCCTGACAAAGAGAGGGACTTTAGTGAATTTAGGATATCGCCAAAGGGTGAGTGCTGAAAGAGGTCCGCGGCGGTGAACTCCATGATCGGAGCCCAATCGGGTTCGATCGGAAGGGGTGCGGGAGATTCAGAGTCCGGAAAGGAGTCCGACACCCTGGAGTCATAGGGCTCGCAAAGGAATAGGTTGGTGTTCGGCTCTATCGCCGTAGAGATTGCGGCTCCTGGAGTGGTGTCCAACCATCAGTCCCCAACAGGCGCAGCCGGCTCCGAGCTGATGGTCGGAGCGGGCACCTGAGCGACGCTTTGGGTGTTGTCCGGCGGCAGAGCTAAATCATGCCCATCGTGACAGTGCGGCGCGCTCGACCGTGGCTCGAATCCGTCGAAGATCAAGTCCCCGCGGACGTCGGCCTTGTAGTTCAAACTTCCAGACCTGACCTGATGGCCAGGGGCGTAGCTTTCGATCTTCTCCAGATGGCCAAGCGAATTGGCCCGCAGTGCGAAGCCGCCGAATACGAAGATCTGTCCGGGGAGAAAAGTCTCACCCTGGACCGCGTCGTGGTTGATGATTGAAGAAGCCATCGGGCCTTAAGGTGACGACACAGAGGAACTTTGAATGAAAGCACCAATGTCGGTATCAAAACCGGCGGATCTCGGGTAGGGGGCCCCGAACTGTGCATCTAGGCGGATGGTAACAGGAGACAAGAGACACGATGTTTTTACCCAGGTTCGGGCCCTCTCGATGGTGGTAAAACCCTACTCCTGCTTTATTAATATTGATGATATGGGTAGTACAAGAGTTGATCTACCACGAGATCAGAGAGGCTAAGCCCTAGAAGCTAGCCTATGGTATGATTGTTGTTCGTCCTACGGACTAAAACTCTCTGGTTTATATAGACATCGGAGAGGGCTAGGGTTACACAGAGTCGGTTACAATGGGAGGAGGTCTTCATATCGAATCGCCAAGCTTGCCTTCCACGCCAAGGAAAGTCTTATCCGGACACGGGATGAAGTCTTCATAGTCTGGGAGTCTTGCCAAAGGTCATAGTCCGGCCATCCGGACACCCCCTAATCCAGGACTCCCTCACCCTCTTTACACGGCTCAGGTGCCGGGTGGGAAGTTGTACGTCGAGACCTGGCCCGCCAGTCAGTTCATCCTGCGATTTGACTACATCTACGACATGTTACACATGACCAAGCTGAATTTCGAGTTCATCCGCATGTATGCGCTGTATCTCAACTACTTCATCAAGATCGAGAACATAAAATATATCTACATCTCGGACCCGTACTATTTGCACGAGAGCCTCTTGGCAGTTTGCAAAGAGCACCATGACTATGCGAGAAAGTACCTCGGCGAATTCATGATAGCTAATAAGGACAAGGAAGTGATTCTACAGCCTTACCATCCCTAGTAAGTCATCTGCGCATATCCTTTCGTAAGTGTTAATCATTCCTTTGCAAGCATGGATGCTAATATGAGGTGTACTTAATTGGCACAGCGGGGTCGGCGCCATTTTCACCGTTCTGTACCCGGAATACTCCCATGCTATGTACTTGGGCTCATCAAGGAACCTCGAGAAAAAGGATTACACGCACGTAAAGAGTGTTCTCGATAGTGCCCTCTTAACTTTCAGCCTGTCTGGTGGATATTTCAAGGTGAAAAGGCACAGGAAGAACGGGCTGCTTTGCCTCCATGAGACCAACTTCTGTTGCATCCAGCAAGCGCACATCAGTAGGGCTGATGGATTATACCTCATGCATCACCTTCTCAAATACAAAAGGCATAATCAACGCCTTCGCATGTCAGTTACTACCGAAGATACCGAGATTGTCAGCTGGGCCAAAAGCATAGGAAAGACACCAGATCATCGAATCCGAGCCGAGTTTTATCACGTACAGTGTGAACTTGCCCAAGTGATCATGAAGCAGGTCCTCGAACCAATGGGGATGTTCTACCATGGGCCAATCACGCGGGCTGATGTCCGAACACTGCTAGTCGCTCAGCGTCTGGACCTGAAGCCTTTCAAGAAGCTCGTGTGCTTCCTCCCTGATTATGAAGATTGGACCGCCGACATGGAGGACTGATTGTCGATGAAAATGTGTCACTACTGTCTTTCTATCGCAAAACTTTGAATTTATGCACGATGAAACTATGTGATGTAATTTAATCGTGTGGTCCTGAAGTAGCGTAGAGCTCTCTAGTTAATTAGTTTGGGTATGAGGAACTTCGTCATTTATGTTTACTATAAGTTGCTTGTATTTTGCTAATTATGCCTCTTTGTTTTCTTAAGTACATTATGTTGCATATTATCGGTCAATTCATCAACTGACCATGCAGGTACATAGATAAGAGATGGCAAAGAACTGCTACGCCGTGTTCTTCGGGAGGGTTTCAGGAGTCTACGACCACTGGCCAGACGCTCAGGCCCAGGTGGACAAGTACCCGGGTGCTAGCCACAAAGGGTTCGACAGCAGAGCCGAAGCGGAAAGTAGTTACTTGAGGTGGACGCTCCGGCAAGACCGGGGGCGTGACCGCCGGTGCCTCAAGTACTACATAGTTGCGCTCTTGCTCATGTTGGTCGCTCTTCTCTTCTACATCATGGTTTATATAGAGATGATGAAACTTGTGTGTGCCATGACCATGCAGTTGCACTTACTCGAGACATGACATGACTTGTGTATCGCTATTTTCGAGATGTGATTATATTTGTGTTGAATGATGATGATGATGATGATGGTATGAAGAGACTACTGTATGTCTATGATATGTTGATGATAGTGTATGTTTAGTATGATCTGATGAAACTATTGTATAGAGCCTGTATAAATACATCACAAATATGTAGAGGGGGTGTAAATCTGGGAAAGCAGGAATACTAGCAGTAGCGCTGGAAGCACCTACTAGCAACGCTGGATTATCAGCATCACTTCGTTTGTTCAAGCGCTATAGAGAGTTAACAGTAGCGCTGGTCAGTGCAGCGCTACTGCTAACCATACTTACCAGTAGCGCTGCCCATACCAGCACTACTGCTACAAATTAGTTGTAGCACGGTAGCAAGCGCTACTACTAGGGTTTTCCCTAGTAGTGTGTGCGGACATGGTTTTCACTTGCGTGGCACCTCATGTCAAGACCATGCTATGCATGTAGTTGCTTGGGTCGCGAAAGTGGTGGCGACATCACAACTGACGTCAAGTGATGGTTGTTGCGAATATGGTTGCTGTTGTAGATTGTTGATCATTATTTTGATCGCTTTGGAGTTTTTTTGTTTTTCTGCGCTAAGGCATAACTTCAGTCATGTTTGACACTGCAAGTTGCCGGTGTGATTTTTTTGTGTGTTGGTATTGGCTGTGTGCATCCTAGCTATGCAAAGGCCGGGTGTGTACTCACTATATTTGTATCACTTAATGCTCCATTTTGAGCTAATAAAAGCAACCCTTTGTCGGAAAAAAAACTGTTCCGCCGACACTGCAAGTTGCCATTTTGAGCTAATAAAAGCAACCATTTTGAGCTAATAATAGTATCACGGGTGCTATTCCTCCTTCGTGAAATACAAGTGACACAGGACTGGGTCCTCGCCGACCAAGACCTTACGGCTACATGCGCTGAGGTTAGCTTGATGATCCACGACAAAGACCTGCTCAAAGCCAGCGTTGGATCAGCCAGAAGCTCCGCCAGCTAAGCGTCCCTCAGTCGACACGCGCCACGGAGGTGATTGTGCCGGTCGCAATAGAGAAAGAGGCTCGAAGGCTCAGGCACAATGGCGCCGCCGTGGCCTAGGACGGATCCAAGCGTGGTTGGCCCAACTTCCCCAAGAGACCATGCGACGATGACGGTGACGCAAACAGTGTGCCGAGTGAACTCATGGGACAAACTACGAGGCCACTATCTACTATTTAGTTTAGTTTTGGCTAAATTTTGTGTAGTTTGCATCTAATATATGTCCAACATGTTAAATTACATTATTTTTCATATAATATAACAAACTTGGTTAAATTTCATTCGAATTTCATGTTTCAACTGCTTGATTTTGGGAAGAGGCATCGACAACTAGTTGATGGGGTCCGTTTAATGGTGCATGTTGAAGTTGCCCAACTCATAAGGAGGTGATTATGCGGAACACCGAGACTGAGAGATGGCATCATAGATCTGGAACAACGTGAATTGAATTGGATCAAACATGTTTATTGGTTACCATGTGAGTGTAGATGTCGTATTTTGCACACATGAGTATTTTCGTGCCCACATCACGTGGTCAGTGATAAAGAAGTAATGACTTCTGGCCCCTTGTGCAACAGCGATGACTACTTCTGGCTGGTCATTTCTATTCGTGTCTATAGTAGTAAGTGTGATACAACCACTTTGCATTGCAGCCAATGACCAGTACTTACACACATTTAATTCATAAATTGCGTCGGCACGTAATGAAACTAGTAAGGTTGTCAATCTTAATATCCTTGCTAGTAACAAGGATTAATGCAACCTGTGTTTGATAATATTTACTGTAGGTTTTTTTTTAATTTTTGTGCCCCTGATTCACTAATTGTACTCAGTTTTGCCCCACCCTAAATGCTCGTGTCACTTTCCCCTCATCTCTCCACTGTATGCTAAAAAATGTCCAAACGAAGACCGTTATTGGGAAGAGCTAGTGCTAATCCGTGCTGACGAGCTCTGTTCGGTCATCTGCGTTGAAGTTTCCCAAAGAATATGTAGGAGGCTGTGCTGAAAACTGGGACTGAGAGGTGGCTATCATAGATCTCGATCTGCCTTGCATGGAATCGCACGAAACATGTTGATTGGTTACCATGTGAGAGTGCAGATGTCGTATTATGTGCACATGTGAAGTTTCGCACCCATTTCACGTGTTCCACGTCAGCGGGACATGCATCATGGATTGGAGTGTCCAAGATGCATTGGTCCCTTTGATACGGTTAATCGATATGGATTAAAATAGACGCACAACCAAGAGCGAAATGTCTTTTGGCCATTGCTGGAGTCAGAAAAGGTGTTCCTGCTACCTACTACAAAAGCACGTGCATGCATGGACCAGATAAGGATGCTGCACCATTCTCTTTAATTTTTTGACAGGGTAATCTTGCAATAATGTAGCTGGATACATCCACCAGTTGCTGAACAGGATAGATCTAACAAGATAGTTTAAGGGTACTCTAGTTTTTACACTATGGATGACTTTATAGTGTCTGTGTAATTATAGCCTTAGTTATATAAATTATTTTTCTGGTCTTTAATTTGTAACGGGCGGTTTGCTGAAGACATCCGACTTTGGTGCTGGAGTTATACTTCTATCCTATGGATTTCCTGCTATCTGGGTGTAACTCCTTCTGTCCACTTCGATTGTCTCTTTCTTCCTTCTTTGCAACCTTGTAAGCTTTGCTCCTGCACACGTACTTACATGTTGATATCGTAAAGTTCAAGGCGACCTTTTGGTCCGTGATGACCTCGGTGAAAAGAAAATGGTAACGTAATGTTGCTATTTTCTCTTGTTTCTTTGCAACTCAGCTATGGATTTGGCTGTACCCGCAGTTCTCGATAATGTTCGAATGGCTAACAACAAACTGCTGAGAAATTAAAAGAGCAGAAAATGAGAAATCCAATAATAACAAAATAGTTTAGCCAGACGATTAGCACAGATTCTACTATAACAGGCATAGGTTATAGAAATCACATAATGAGAGGAAGGACGACAGCACACACTCGCAGCTTAACGGGTCAATAGGCTGGGCGCGGGGCAATAGACACATAACAGGGTTATAAGGGTGAAATGAATAGGTCCCGGCTGCAAGACACTGCAAGACACAAAGGAGCATTGTGGTCTGTCTAGCTCAACCTGGTTTGACAAGAAGGAAACGGTGAAAAATGTCTGTTGCGATAGAAGAGTGGCAAACCTAACTTGAGTAGTGTGTGACAGGACTAGTAAAAGAATAAAAATATGGAATATAAGCATACTGAGGGGATTGTCCTACGATTATTGATCCGGCGACAGCCCTCCCTGCCAAAGCTGTGTGGCCGCCTTGAATAGTATTTCCTTGGCGATGGGTCACACGACTCATCCTCCACGTCGTCTGGGGGATACAAAGCTCCCACCCCGGCCAAGCGGCATGGCAGCGTCGCTCCGCCTCCTTCACAGAGGTGCATCTAGCACCGGACTAGGTCCTCGCGGCGACGTGGGGCAATGACAGCTCGAAGACCATGGCAGAGACCGATGCGTGTCGCCGGTGCCAAATGAGCTCATCCAGGACGTCATCGCCAAGTCGAAGAACGCAACCTAAATTTAGTTAAATTTTGTATATATGTGGAACTCGTTATATTTCGTTAGGTTGCTTGTAACATAGAGAACTTCGTTAAACATTGTCTGAATTTCATGTTTTAACCATTTCATTTATGGGAGACATGTCCAAGAACATTTGATAAGCTCCGTTTGGTTATCCGCATTGCAGTTTCTCAAAGCATATGGAGGGGACTATGTTGAAAACCGGGACTAAGATGTGGCGAACATAGATCTCGATCTGCCGTACATGGAATCACACCGAACTTGTTGATTGATTGCCATGTGTGAGTGCGAATATCGTATTATATGCACATGAGAAGATTTGCGTCCATATCACGTGTTCCATGTCAGGGGGGACATACCTCGTGGATTGGATTGTAAAAGATGCATTGGTCCCTCGGATAAAGTTACACCCTCCATTCCATAATGTAGTGCGACCGTGCTTCCTGAGATCTAAGTTTGATAATAAATTGAACCAACGAGGCCGATTGTGGGGAGAGCAAAAATAATACCACTAAATTCGTACCAATATAACGAATTCAATGCTATAATTTTCGCTCCCGCTGCAGTTGGTCTGGATTATTAAGTTTACGGTCAAATTTAGATCTTGAAAAGCGCGAAAGTACTATATTGTGAAATGGAGCGAGTAATTGATATTGATTAAGATACACGCACAGCCAAGAGGGAATTGTCTTTTAGCCTGTATATGACCAAACACGTCCATTACAGACCTTGTCGTTGGAACCTTTTGCAAGTCAGAAAAGATTTTCTGCTGCCAACTACAAAAGCATGTGCGCGGATGGACCATATAAGGCTGCTGCGCTTTAATTTTTTGGAATCTGTACTGTGGGTGATGTCAAGGTGATAATGCAATAATGTATATGGATACATCCACCGTTGCCGAGGTCGATACAACTAACAAGATAGTTTTAGAGAACTCTACATTTTACACTGGGGATTCACTTTAAAGTGGCCCGTGTAATGTTGGTCTTAAATTAGTATAAATTAATTTTTTGCTCTTCTTTAATTTGTAATTCGGTGTTGTGCTAAAGATGTTCGACCTTGGTCTAATTTGATTGTCTCTTTCTTTCTTCATTGCAACCTTGGAACTATTGGTCTTGCACACGTACTTGGTGATATATTTCAGCCTGACTTTTGGTTCCCCGAAGTCACAGAAACAAATAGTGCTAACACAATGTTGCTATTTGCTCTTGTTTCTTCGCAACTCAGTTAGGCATATGGCCGTACAAGCACTTCTCGATGGGAAGCACTGCTAGTTTTCCATCTCGCACACAGCAGGTAATCTGTTACGCGTGCGTTAAAGTTGCCATGGGTGGGGAGCCCACAGTGATTAGCAGCTCTGGAAGTTTTTCTAACTCACACGGTCTAAAAATTGGTACACACGTGCTACAAAAGTAGTACTACCTCCGTTACGAAATATATGGTGTATTACTTCAAAAAACTCTTGCATGTTTGACAATGTTTTTAGAAATAACGCATCAATATCTATAATACCATAAATGTCTCATCATATCCATCATGAGAAGTTATATTATATTTTATGTTGTAAATATTGATATTTTATTTTATAATTTTGGTATAAGAAATGTTCACGGAAACTGATGCACCTTATATTATTGAAAGAAGGCTGAATCACACTTACAATAAAGAGAGCTAAAGCATGCAGTCAGCTTGAATTTCACATACATGTAGCAGAAGGAGTTATTTTTGTGCGAAATGTAGTAGGAGTTTATGCAAATGAAGCTGTCCTCAAGGGTAGGGATAGATCGGTGCATAGACTCGAGGAGATGATTTAGGCAAGACAAATCGACATGAGAGCTACTACTGAGGATGAGTTTGTCGAGACAAGATCGTCCGGCTGTCGGTGTGGATTCCAACAATTTTATCACCTCAATTTTTCTCCAATTTATTATCGGTGAAACGTAAGCATCATAGTCGTCGAGAATATAGTTTGAGATTGTGGCGGAGAAAGGCGCTACACAGAATGGAGGCTGGTAGGCGTGCAATGCGTCAGAGCCATTCTAGTGACTAGATTTAGTCAGGGCTGGTGTGAGTCATGGCTGGGG
>NC_057810.1:8669920-8682430 GCF_018294505.1 Triticum aestivum
GGGGCATGTGAATAGGAAAACGATTGTGGCCTAAAAGGTGAAATGAATAGGTCCCACCTGCCAGCCACCAAGGGGTACAATTGTGAACCTAGTTTGTCAGGGAAAAATGAAAATTCTGATGGAAGAGTGGTAAAACTAACTTGAGCAGTGTGTGACATCATTAGTTAAAATGTAATGGAAACATGTAATAAAAAGCGTATGAAGGGGATTGTGTCACGAGACAGATAAGGGGGCATCCCTCTCCGGCGAAACCGCCTAGCCCTCTGGAGTACTACCTCTTTGGCGGCGGGTCACGCCGGTCGTCCTCCTCATCCCCATGGAGTACAGAGCACTTATGGTCTCTCAGAAGGTGCATCACCGGTGCTATTCCTCCTTCAAACACATGTGACAATGGATTGGGTCCTCGCCGACCCAGACCTTACGTCAACATGCGCCGAGGATCGCTTGATGACCGCGACAAAGACCAACTCTCTAAATGAGGCTAGATCAGACAGAAGCTCCGCCATCTAAGCGTCGCCCACTCGACGTGCGCCACCCATGCCAAGAAGGTGATTGTGCCGGTCGCAATAGTGGAAGAGGCTCGAAGGCCCAGGCACAACCGCGCCGCCGTGGCTTAGGAGAGATCTGAGCATGGCTGGCCCAACTTCCACAAGCGACCATACGACGATGACAGTGACGCAAACTGTGTGGCGAGTGGACTCATAGGACAAACTATGAGGCCACCATCTACTATTTAGTTTAGTTTGGGATTAATTTGGTGTTGTTTGCATCTAATATATGTCCAACTTGGTAAATTACATTATTTTTCGTGTAATATAACGAACTTGGTTAAGTTTCATTAGAATTTCGTTTTTTAACTGTTTGATTTTTGGCAGCGACGTCGACAGATATTTGATGGGGTGCGTTTGATTGTGCATGTTGAACTTGCCCGAATCATATTGAAGGGATTATGTGGTACACCGAGACTGCGAGGTGGCATCATAGATCTGGGGCACTGTGAATTGAATTGGACCAAACATGCTGATTGGTTACCATGTGAGTGTAGGTGTCGTATTATGCACACATCAGCATTTGCGTGCCCACATCACGTGGTCCAGGGCCCATCAGTGATAAAGAAGTCGTTTCTTCTGGCCCCTCGTGCAACAGCGATTTCTACTTCTGGCCGGTCAGTTCTATTCGTGCCAATAGTAGTGAGTGTGATACAACCACTTTATATTGCTTCCTCTAATCTAGGAAAGTATTGGCCCCCAAGTGTAGAGGTTTGCAGCAAGTAATTATATACCTCAAGTGGATGACCTTAATGTTTATCAAACTCGTAGGAGCTTTGAATTGCAGCCAGTGACCAGTACCTACACACACTTAATTCACAAATTGCGTCCACGCGTAATGAAACTAGTAAGGTTGTCAATCTTACTATCTTTGTTAGTAACAAGGATTAATGAAACATGTGTTTGTTAATATTTACTATAAGATTTTTTTTTCAATTTTGTGCCCCTGGTTCAATAGTTGTACTCAGTTTTGCCCACCCCAAATGCTCTTGTCACTTTCCCCTGATGTCTCCATTGTATGCTAAAAAATGTCCAAACGAAGAACTATCGCCGGGTGAATTTCTTTGACCTTTGGGCAGAGCTAGTAAGCATATGGAGGGGACTGTGCTGAAAACTGGGACTGAGGTGGCTATCATAGATCTCGATCTGCCTTGCATGGAATCGCACCAAACATGTTGATTGGTTACCATGTGAGAGTGCAGATGTCGTATTATGTGCACATGTGAAGTTTCGCGCCCATTTCACGTGTTCCACGTCAGGGGGACATGCATCGTGGATTGGAGTGTCCAAGATGCATTGGTCCCTTTGATACGGTTAATCAATATGGATTAAAATAGACGCACAATCAAGAGCGAAATGTCTTTTGGCCATTGCTGAATTCAGAAAAGGTGTTCCTGCTACCTACTACAAAAGCACGTGCATGCATGGACCAGATAAGGATGCTGCACCATTCTCTTTAATTTTTTAGAATTGGGACTATGTGTGGTGTCAGGGTAATCTTGCAATAATGTAGTTGGATACATCGACCAGTTGCTGAATTGGATAGATCTAACAAGATAGTTTAAGGGTACTCTAGTTTTTACACTATGGATGACTTTATAGTGTCCGTGTAATTATAGCCTTAGTTATATAAATTATTTTTCTGGTCTTTAATTTGTAACGGGCGGTTTGCTGAAGCCGACCGACTTTGGTTCTGGAGTTGTACTTCTATCCTATGGATTTCCAGCTATCTGGATGTAACTCCTTCTGTCCACTTCGATTGTCTCTTTCTTCCTTCTTTGCAACCTTGTAAGCTTTGCTCCTGCACACGTACTTACCTGTTGATATCGTAAAGTTCAAAGCGATCTTTTGGTCCGTGATGGTCTCAGTGAAAAGAAAATGGTAACATAATGTTGCTATTTTCTCTTGTTTCTTTGCAACTCAGCTATGGATTTGGCTGTACCCGCAGTTCTCGATGATGTTCGAATGGCTAACAACAAACTGCTAAGAAATTAAAAGCGCAGAAAATGATAAATCCAATAATAAAAAAATTGTTTAGCCAGACGATTAGCACAGATTCTACTATAACATGCATAGGTTATAGAAATCACATAATGAGAGAAAGGACGACAGCACACACTCGCAGCTTAACGGGTCAATAGGCTGGGCGCGGGGCAATAGACAAATAACAGGGTTATAAGGGTGAAATGAATAGGTCCCGGCTGCAAGACACTGCAAGACACAAATGAACATTGTGGTCTATTTAGCTCAACCTGGTTTGACAAGAAGGAAACGGTGAAAAATGTCTGTTGCGATGGAAGATTGGCAAACCTAACTTGAGTAGTGTGTGACAGGACTAGTAAAAGAATAAAAATATGGAATATAAGCGTACTGAGGGGATTGTCCTACGATTATTGATCCGGCGACAGCCCTCCCTGCCAAAGCTGTGTGGCCGCCTTGAATAGTAATTCCTTGGCGATGGGTCACACGACTCATCCTCCACGTCGTTTGGGGGATACAAAGCTACCACCCCGGCCAAGCGGCATGTCAGCATCGCTTCGGCTCCTTCGCAGAGATGCAGCTAGAACCGACTGGGTCCTCGCAGCGACGTGGGGAAATGACAGCTCGAAGACCATGGCGGAAACCGACGCGTGTCGCCGGTGCCAAATGAGCTCATCCAGGACGTCGTCGCCAAGTCAAAGAGCGCAACCTAAATTTAGCTAAATGTTGTTTATATGTGGAACTCGCTATATTTCGTTAGGTTGCATGTAACATAGAGAACTTCATTAAACATTGTCTAGATTTCATGTTTTAGCAATTTCATTTATGGGAGACATGTCCACGAACATTTGATAAGCTCCGTTTGGTTATCCGCATTGCAGTTTCTCAAAGCATATGGAGGGGACTATGCTGAAAACCGGGACTAGGATGTGGCTATCATAGATCTCGATCTGCCGTACATGGAATCACACCAGACATATTGATTGGTTGTCATGTGTGAGTGCAAATATCATATTATATGCACATGAGAAGATTCGCGCCCATATCACGTGTTCCATGTCGGGGGGACATACCTCGTGGATTGGATTGTCAAAGATGCATTGGTCCCTCCGACAAAGTTACGCCCTCCATTCCACAATGTAGTGCATCCGCACTTCCTGAGATCTAAGTTTGACCATACATTGAACCAACGACGCCGATTGTGGGAGAGCAAAAATAATACCACTGAATTCGTACCGATATAACAAATTCAGTGCCATAATTTTTGCTCCCGCCGTAGTTGGTCTGGATTATTAAATTTACGGTCAAATTTAGATCTCAAAAAGTTCGAACATACAATATTACGGAATGAAGGGAGTAATTGATATTAAATAAGATACACGCACAGCCAATAGGGAATTGTCTTTTAGCCTGTATATGACCAAACACGTCCATTACAGACCTTGTTGTTGGATCCTTTTGCCAGCACTGAAGTTAGAAAAGATTTTCTGCTGCCGACTACAAAAGCATGTGCGTGGATGGACCATATAAGGCTGCTACGCTTTAATTTTTTGGAATCTGCAATGTGGGTGATGTCAGGGTAATAATGCAATAATATATATGGATACATCCACCGTTGGCGAGGTCGATACAACTAACAAGATAGTTTTAGAGGACTCTACATTTTACACTGGGGATTCACATTAAAGTGGCCTGTGTAATGTTGGTCTTAAATTAGTATAAATTAATTTTTCGCTCTTCTTTAAATGTAATTCGGTGTTGTGCTAAAGATGTTCGACCTTGGTCTACCTTGATTGTCTCTTTCTTTCTTCGTTGCAACCTTGTAAATGTTGCTCTTGCGAACATACTTGGTGATATATTTCACCTGACTTTTGGTTCCCCCAAGTCACAGTAACAAATAGTGCTAACACAATGTTGCTATTTGCTCTTCTTTCTTCGCAACTCAGTTAGGCATATGGCCGTACAAGCACTTCTCGATGGGAAGCTCTGCTAGTTTTCCATCTCGCACACAGCAGGTAATCTGTTACGCGTGCTTTAAAGTTGTCATGGGTGGGGAGCCCACAGTGATTAGCAGCTCTGGTAGTTTTGCTAACTCACACGGTCTAAAAATTGGTACACACGTGCTACAAAAGTAGTACTACCTCCGTTACGAAATATATGGTGTATTACTTCAAAAAACTCTTGCATGTTTGACAATGTTTTTAGAAATAACGCATCAATATCTATAATACCATAAATGTCTCATCATATCCATCATGAGAAGTTATATTATATTTTATATTGTAAATATTGATATTTTGTTTTATAATTTTGGTGAAACAAATGTTCATCGAAACTGATGCACCTTGTATTACTGAAAGAAGGCAGAATCACACTTACAATAAGCATGCAGTCAGCTTGAATTTCACATATATGTAGCAGAATGAGTTATTTTTATGTGAAATGTAGGAGTTTATGCAAATGAAGCTGTGCTCAAGGGTAGGGATAGATCGGTGCATAGACTCCAGGAGATGCTTTAGTCAAGACAACTCGACATGACAGCTACTAGTGAGGATGAATTTGTCCAGACAAGATCGTCCGGCTGTCGGCGTGGATTCCAACAATTTTATCACCTCAATTTTTCTCCAATTTATTTTCGGTGACACGTAAGCATCATAGTCGTCGAGAAGAGAGTTCGAGATTGTGGCGGCGAAAGGCATTGCGCAGAATGGAGGCTGCTAGGTGTGCAATGCGTCAGAGCCATTCTAGTGACTAGATTTAGTCAGGGCTGGTGTGAGTCGTGGCTGGGGGCACGTGAATTGGAAAACGACTGTGGCCTAAAAGGTGAAATGAATAGGTCCCACTTGCCAGCCACCAAGAGGGACAATTGTGAACCTAGTTTGTCAGGGAAAAAATGAAAATTCTGATGGAAGAGTGGCAAAACTAACTTGAGCAGTGTGTGACATGACTAGTTAAAATGTAATGGAAACATGTAATAAAAGCGTATGAAGGGGATTGTGTCACGAGACGGATAAGGGGGCATCCCTCTCCGGCAAAACCGCCTAGCCCTATGGAGTACTACCTCTTTGGCGGCGGGTCGCGCCGGTCGTCCTCCTCATCCCCATGGAATACAGAGCACTTATGAGCTCTCAGAAGGTGCATCACCGGTGCTATTCCTCCTTCAAACACATGTGACAATGGATTGGGTCCTCGCCGACCCGGACCTTACGTCAACATGCTCCGAGGATCGCTTGATGACCGCGACAAAGACCAACTCTCTAAACGAGGCTAGATTAGACAGAAGCTCCACCATCTAAGCGTCGCCCACTCGACGTGCGCCACCCGTGCCAAGAAGGTGACCGGTCGCAATAGTGGAAGAGGCTCGAAGGCCCAGGCACAAGCGCGCCGCCGTGGCTTAGGAGAGATCTGAGCATGGCTGGCCCAACTTCCCCAAGCGACCATACGACGATGACAGTGACGCAAACTGTGTGCCGAGTGGACTCATAGGACAAACTACGAGGCCTCCATCTACTATTTAGTTTAGTTTGGGATTAATTTGGTGTTGTTTGCATCTAATATATGTCCAACTTGGTAAACTACATTATTTTTCGTGTAATATAACGAACTTGGTTAAGTTTCATTAGAATTTCGTTTTTTAACCATTTGATTTTTGGCAGCAACGTCGACAGATATTTGATGGGGTCCGTTTGATTGTGCATGTTGAACTTGCCCGAATCATATGGAAGGGATTATGCGGTACACCGAGACTGGGAGGTGGCATCATAGCTCTGGAGCACCGTGAATTGAATTGGACCAAACATGCTGATTGGTTACCATGTGAGTGTAGATGTCGTATTATGCACACATCAGCATTTGCGTGCCCACATCACGTGGTCCAGGGCCCATCAGTGATAAAGAAGTCGTTTCTTCTGGCCCCTCGTGCAACAGCGATTTCTACTTCTGGCCGGTCAGTTCTATTCGTGCCAATAGTAGTGAGTGTGATACAACCACTTTGCATTGCTTCCTCTAATCTAGGAAAGTATTGGCCCCCAAGTGTAGAGGTTTGCAGCAAGTAATTATATACCTCAAGTGGATGACCTTAAGGTTTATCAAACTCGTAGGAGCTTTGAATTGCAGCCAGTGACCAGTACCTACACACACTTAATTCACAAATTGCGTCCACGCGTAATGAAACTAGTAAGGTTGTCAATCTTACTATCTTTGCTAGTAACAAGGATTAATGAAACATGTGTTTGTTAATATTTATTATAAGATTTTTTTTTCAATTTTGTGCCCCTGGTTCAATAGTTGTACTCAGTTTTGCCCACCCCAAATGCTCTTGTCACTTTCCCCTGATGTCTCCATTGTATGCTAAAAAATGTCCAAACGAAGAACTATCGCCGGGTGAATTTCTTTGACCTTTGGGCAGAGCTAGTAAGCATATGGAGGGGACTGTGCTGAAAACTGGGACTGAGAGGTGGCTATCATAGATCTCGATCTGCCTTGCATGGAATCGCACCAAACATGTTGATTGGTTACCATGTGAGAGTGCAGATGTCGTATTATGTGCACATGTGAAGTTTCGCGCCCATTTCACGTGTTCCACGTCAGGGGGACATGCATCGTGGATTGGAGTGTCCAAGATGCATTGGTCCCTTTGATACGGTTAATCAATATGGATTAAAATAGACGCACAACCAAGAGCGAAATGTCTTTTGGCCATTGCTGAATTCAGAAAAGGTGTTCCTACTACCTACTACAAAAGCACGTGCATGCATGGACCAGATAAGGATGCTGCACCATTCTCTTTAATTTTTTAGAATTGGGACTATGTGTGGTGTCAGGGTAATCTTGCAATAATGTAGTTGTATACATCGACCAGTTGCTGAATTGGATATATCTAACAAGATAGTTTAAGGGTACTCTAGTTTTTACACTATGGATGACTTTATAGTGTCCGTGTAATTATAGCCTTAGTTATATAAATTATTTTTCTGGTCTTTAATTTGTAACGGGCGGTTTGCTGAAGACGACCGACTTTGGTTCTGGAGTTGTACTTCTATCCTATGGATTTCCTGCTATCTGGATGTAACTGCTTCTGTCCACTTCGATTGTCTCTTTCTTCCTTCTTTGCAACCTTGTAAGCTTTGCTCCTGCACACGTACTTACCTGTTGATATCGTAAAGTTCAAAGCGATCTTTTGGTCCGTGATGGTCTCAGTGAAAAGAAAATGGTAACATAATGTTGCTATTTTCTCTTGTTTCTTTGCAACTCAGCTATGGATTTGGCTGTACCCGCAGTTCTCGATGATGTTCGAATGGCTAACAACAAACTGCTAAGAAATTAAAAGCGCAGAAAATGATCAATCCAATAATAACAAAATTGTTTAGCCAGACGATTAGCACAGATTCTACTATAACATGCATAGGTTATAGAAATCACATAATGAGAGAAAGGACGACAGCACACACTCGCAGCTTAACGGGTCAATAGGCTGGGCGCGGGGCAATAGACACATAACAGGGTTATAAGGGTGAAATGAATAGGTCCCGGCTGCAAGACACTGCAAGACACAAATGAACATTGTGGTCTATTTAGCTCAACCTGGTTTGACAAGAAGGAAACGGTGAAAAATGTCTATTGCGATGGAAGACTGGCAAACCTAACTTGAGTAGTGTGTGACAGGACTAGTAAAAGAATAAAAATATAGAATATAAGCATACTGAGGGGATTGTCCTACGATTATTGATCCGGCGACAGCCCTCCCTGTCAAAGTTGTGTGGCCGCCTTGGATAGTAATTCCTTGGCGATGGGTCACACGACTCATCCTCCACGTCGTTTGGGGGATACAAAGCTACCACCCCGGCCAAGCGGCATGGCAGCGTCACTCCGGCTCCTTCGCAGAGATGCAGCTAGAACCGACTGGGTCCTCGCAGCGACGTGGGGCAATGACAGCTCGAAGACCATGGCGGAAACCGACGCGTGTCGCCGGTGCCAAATGAGCTCATCCAGGACGTCGTCGCCAAGTCAAAGAGCGCAACCTAAATTTAGCTAAATGTTGTTTATATGTGGAACTCGCTATATTTCGTTAGGTTGCATGTAACATAGAGAACTTCATTAAACATTGTCTGGATTTCATGTTTTAGCCATTTCATTTATGGGAGACATGTCCACGAACATTTGATAAGCTCCGTTTGGTTATCCGCATTGCAGTTTCTCAAAGCATATGGAGGGGACTATGCTGAAAACCGGGACTAGGATGTGGCTATCATAGATCTCGATCTGCCGTACATGGAATCACACCAGACATATTGATTGGTTGTCATGTGTGAGTGCAAATATCATATTATATGCACATGAGAAGATTCGCGCCCATATCACGTGTTCCATGTCGGGGGGACATACCTCGTGGATTGGATTGTCAAAGATGCATTGGTCCCTCCGACAAAGTTACGCCCTCCATTCCACAATGTAGTGCATCCGCACTTCCTGAGATCTAAGTTTGACCATACATTGAACCAACGACGCCGATTGTGGGAGAGCAAAGATAATACCACTGAATTCGTACCGATATAACAAATTCAGTGCCATAATTTTTGCTCCCGCCGTAGTTGGTCTAGATTATTAAATTTACGGTCAAATTTAGATCTCAAAAAGTTCGAACATACAATATTACGGAATGAAGGGAGTAATTGATATTAAATAAGATACACGCACAGCCAATAGGGAATTGTCTTTTAGCCTGTATATGACCAAACACGTCCATTACAGACCTTGTCGTTGGATCCTTTTGCCAGCACTGAAGTTAGAAAAGATTTTCTGCTGCCGACTACAAAAGCATGTGCGTGGATGGACCATATAAGGCTGCTACGCTTTAATTTTTTGGAATCTGCAATGTGGGTGATGTCAGGGTAATAATGCAATAATATATATGGATACATCCACCGTTGGCGAGGTCGATACAACTAACAAGATAGTTTTGGAGGACTCTACATTTTACACTGGGGATTCACATTAAAGTGGCCTGTGTAATGTTGGTCTTAAATTAGTATAAATTAATTTTTCGCTCTTCTTTAAATGTAATTCGGTGTTGTGCTAAAGATGTTCGACCTTGGTCTACCTTGATTGTCTCTTTCTTTCTTCGTTGCAACCTTGTAAATGTTGCTCTTGCGAACATACTTGGTGATATATTTCACCTGACTTTTGGTTCCCCCAAGTCACAGTAACAAATAGTGCTAACACAATGTTGCTATTTGCTCTTGTTTCTTCGCAACTCAGTTAGGCATATGGCCGTACAAGCACTTCTCGATGGGAAGCTCTGCTAGTTTTCCATCTCGCACACAGCAGGTAATCTGTTACGCGTGCTTTAAAGTTGTCATGGGTGGGGAGCCCACAGTGATTAGCAGCTCTGGTAGTTTTGCTAACTCACACGGTCTAAAAATTGGTACACACGTGCTACAAAAGTAGTACTACCTCCGTTACGAAATATATGGTGTATTACTTCAAAAAACTCTTGCATGTTTGACAATGTTTTTAGAAATAACGCATCAATATCTATAATACCATAAATGTCTCATCATATCCATCATGAGAAGTTATATTATATTTTATATTGTAAATATTGATATTTTGTTTTATAATTTTGGTGAAACAAATGTTCATCGAAACTGATGCACCTTGTATTACTGAAAGAAGGCTGAATCACACTTACAATAAGCATGCAGTCAGCTTGAATTTCACATATATGTAGAAGAATGAGTTATTTTTATGTGAAATGTAGGAGTTTATGCAAATGAAGCTGTGCTCAAGGGTAGGGATAGATCGGTGCATAGACTCCAGGAGATGCTTTAGTCAAGACAACTCGACATGACAGCTACTAGTGAGGATGAATTTGTCCAGACATGATCGTCCGGCTGTCGGCGTGGATTCCAACAATATTATCACCTCAATTTTTCTCCAATTTATTTTCGGTGACACGTAAGCATCATAGTCGTCGAGAAGAGAGTTCGAGATTGTGGCGGAGAAAGGCATTGCGCAGAATGGAGGCTGCTAGGTGTGCAATCCGTCAGAGCCATTCTAGTGACTAGATTTAGTCAGGGCTGGTGTGAGTCATGGCTGGGGGCACGTGAATAGGAAAACGACTGTGGCCTAAAAGGTGAAATGAATAGGTCCCACTTGCCAGCCACCAAGAGGGACAATTGTGAACCTAGTTTGTCAGGGAAAAAATGAAAATTCTGATGGAAGAGTGGCAAAACTAACTTGAGCAGTGTGTGACATGATTAGTTAAAATGTAATGGAAACATGTAACAAAAAGCGTATGAAGGGGATTGTGTCACGAGACAGATAAGGGGGCATCCCTCTCCGGCGAAACCGCCTAGCGCTCTGGAGTACTACCTCTTTGGCGGCGGGTCGCGCCGGTCGTACTCCTCATCCCCATGGAGTACAGAGCACTTATGATCTCTCAGAAGGTGCATCACCGGTGCTATTCCTCTTTCAAACACATGTGACAATGGATTGGGTCCTCGCCGACCCGGACCTTACGTCAACATGCGCCGAGGATCGCTTGATGACCGCGACAAAGACCAACTCTCTAAACGAGGCTAGATCAGACAGAAGCTCCGCCATCTAAGCGTCGCCCACTCGACGTGCGCCACCCGTGCCAAGAAGGTGATTGTGCCGGTCGCAATAGTGGAAGAGGCTCGAAGGCCCAGGCACAAGCGCGCCGCCGTGGCCTAGGAGAGATCTGAGCATGGCTGGCCCAACTTCCCCAAGCGACCATACGACGATGACAGTGACGCAAACTGTGTGCCGAGTGGACTCATAGGACAAACTACGAGGCCACCATCTACTATTTAGTTTAGTTTGGGATTAATTTGGCGTCGTTTGCATCTAATATATGTCCAACTTGTTAAATTACATTATTTTCGTGTAATATAACGAACTTGGTTAAGTTTCATTAGAATTTCGTTTTCTAACCGTTTGATTTTCGGCAGCGACGTCGATAGATATTTGATGGGGTCCGTTTGATTGTGCATGTTGAACTTGCCCGAATCATATGGAAGGGATTATGCGGTACACCGAGACTGGGAGGTGGCATCATAGATCTGGAGCACCGTGAATTGAATTGGACCAAACATGCTGATTTGTTACCATGTGAGTGTAGATGTCGTATTATGCACACATGAGCATTTGCGTTCCCACATCACGTGGTCCAGTGCCCATCAGTGATAAAGAAGTCGTCTCTTTCGGCCCCTCGTGCAACAGCGATTTCTACTTCTGGCCGGTCAGTTCTATTCGTGCCTATAGTAGTGAGTGTGATACAACCACTTTGCATTGCTTCCTCTAATGTAGGAAAGTATTGGCCCCCAAGTGTAGAGGTTTGTACCAAGTAATAATTTACCTCAAGTGGATGACCTTAAGGTTTATCAAACTCGTAGAAGCTTTGAATTGCAGCCAGTTACCAGTACCTACACACACTTAATACATAAATTGCGTCCGCGTGTAATTAAACTAGTAAGGTTGTCAATCTTACTATCCTTGCTAGTAACAAGGATTAATGCAACATGTGTTAGATAATATTTATTATAAGATTTTTTCAATTTTGTGCCCCTGGTTCAGTACTGGTTCTCAGTTTTACCCCACCCCAAATGCTCTCCTCACTTTCCCCTGATGTCTCCATTGGATGCTAAAAATGTCCAAACGAAGAACTATCGCCGGGTGAATTGTTTTGACCTTTGGCAGAGCTGGTAAGCATATGGAGGGGACTGTGCTGAAAACTGGGACTGAGAGGTGGCTATCATAGATCTGGATCTGCCTTGCATGGAATCACACCAAACATGTTGATTGGTTACCATGTGAGAGTGCAGATGTCGTATTATGTGCACATGTGAAGTTTCGCGCCCATTTCACGTGTTCCACGTCAGGGGGACATGCATCGTGGATTGGGGTGTCCAAGATGCATTGGTCCCTTTGATACGGTTAATCAATATGGATTAAAATAGAC
>NC_057810.1:8964384-8982889 GCF_018294505.1 Triticum aestivum
TGCGTTTGTCTATCAATTTCTCGACAGTAATTTGTTCACCCACCGTAATACATGCTATCTCGAGAGAAGCCACTAGTGAAACCTATGGCCCCCGGGTCTCTTTCTTATTATATTAAATCTCTTTTATTTATATCGTATCTTGTTTACTATTTTGCAATCTTTACTTTCCAATCTATACAAAAAAATACCAAAAATATTTACTTACTATCTCTATTAGATCTCACTTTTGCGAGTGACCGTGAAGGGATTGAAAACCCCTTTATCGCGTTGGTTGCAAGGTTCTTGATTGTTTGTGTAGGTACTAGGTGACTTGTGTGTCGTCTCCTACTGGATTGATACCTTGGTTCTCAAAACTGAGGGAAATACTTATGCTACTTCGCTGCATCACCCTTTCCACTTCAAGGGAAAAACCAACGCAAGCTCAAGAGCTAGCAAGAAGTATTTTTGGTGCCGTTGCCGGGGAGATCTACACCAAGTCAAGACATACCAAGTACCAATCATAAACTCTTCTACATCGCATTACATTATTTGCCATTCGCCTCTTGTTTTCCTCTCGCCCACTTCTAAAACGATTTACGAAAACCTTTGCCTTTTCTTCGCCCCTCTTCCGTTCGTCTCTTTTCGCTTGTCTCTTCTGTGTTCGTTCGTTAGTGCGGTTTGTTGCCAGCATGTCTGAAACTGGGGAGGTTATCATTTAAAAAGATAGTAGTAACAATGGGGGAAACTTTGATGCTTTTGATAATCCTCATGAAGAACCTACTATTTTACATACTAAAAAGTTCCGGATTGGTAGTGGTAATATTATTTGGAAAAAGAGTTATTCAAGATTTCTTTACTTGTGCCGGTGCTTTTCCCACTATGGGTAGGTCCATTCTTCATAGAACTAGTAGTATTGTGGATGCTATATCCTTGCTCGTAGTTGAACTTTAAAGACAATTTATCCACTTGCATCTTTGCATAAAAAGGATTTTTCTTGAGTTTTCCAATATTGGGCATTCTTCTGTTAAGCGAGCGGCTACCATCTTTCTAGAACATGAGTTCAGATTTATAATGAAAGAAGCCAATGAAATTTTTGCGCATTATAGGTTGGATGTTGGTTGTCCGCCCATAGAAGAAATTCTTTTTAATCAAGAAGACATAATGCGTTTACGATCTTTAGATCATGTTGCTTATAATGAAAACGTTGGAAAAAGGGTTCCTACCGATGTTCTAGTTGATAGGATTTTTGAACTTAATGATAATTTTAATATCCAAAACAATGGGTTAGGTTTTTCTCTTGAACAAAGGCTCATGACTTTTTTCCAAAAGAATTCTTACAACGATGAATTGGTTGTGCAATATGAGGGGCCAAGGGAGGAACCAATTCCTCCCGAGCTTGATCTTGGGGACTTTTGTCAAATTAAATTTAGCCCTTTTGATTACTTTTTCTTACCACAAAGAAAACTTGCTGCTGAACGTAGGGAGTATGCGATGATTTTTCGCGACTTGCCCTATCATTATTATAGCAATACCTAGATCTATTCGTGTTTTTATGCCTAGCTAGGGGCGTTAAACGGTAGCGCTTGTTGGGAGGCAACCCAATTTTATTTTTGTTCTTTACTTTTTGCTCCTGTTTAGTAATAAATAATTCATCTAGCTTCTGGTTAGATGTGGTTTTATGTTTTAATTAGTGTTCGTGCCAAGTAGAACCTTTGGGAAGACTTGGGTGTAGTCTTTGCGACCTTGCTGTAAAAAACAGAAACTTGTGCTCTCACGAGAATAGCTGTCATTTTTTTTACAGAAGAGTGATTTTAGGTTGATTCATTTTGCAGATGATTAATAGACAAATTCCTCACTTCCAAAAATTTATTTCAGAATTTTTAGAGTTACAGAAGTATTCGAAAGTTACAGATTGCTACAGATTGTTCTGTTTTTGACAGATTTTGTTTTTCATGTGTTGTTTGCTTATTTTGATGAATCTATGTGGGGAGCATGAACAATTGAGAAGTGGTAAATTAGGTTTAACAGTAATATAAATAAAGAATGAGCTCATTACAATACCTTAAAGTGGTGGTTTATTTTCTTATACTAACGGAGCTCATGAGATTTTCTGTTGAAGTTTTGTGTTATGAAGGTTTCAAGTTTTGGGGTTCATATTTGATGGATTTTGAATAAAGAGTGGCAAGAGCCTAAGCTTGGGGATTCCGAAGGCACCCCAAGGTAATTCAAGGACAACCAAAAGCCTAAGCTTGGGGATGCCCCGGAAGGCATCTGTCGTGGCACTAAGTCTGACAGTAAGAATAGGGGGTATGTATGAGGAGGCAAGGTCCTGGCTACAGTGAGATTGTACGCAAGAGTTTACGAGTTCATGCCCCTCTCGGAGGAGGTAAAATCCCGACGTCTCGGTGCCCTAAGACGGCCGACTGGAATATGGGAGTATGTGTTATAGGGGGTGCATGCGAACCCTTGTCCCAGAGGATGGGGGTGGCTTATATAGAGTGCGCCAGGACCCCAGCCCACCTCCATTACAGGGGTTCAATGTACATAAAGATAGTATGTTACTGGTAACGCCAGCTATAAAGTGTATTTAATGACCTTTAAGACTATGGAGTGAACGCCTAGTCGTTGCCGTCCTGAGTGACTCCTAGTCTTCTGTAGGTAGAGTGGTTTCTCATACAGTAGAGTGGCTTCGTCTTGGCCGAGTGACACCAGGAGGGGGGTACCCGAGTGGGATGACTGGTCGAGTGGATTGCACTCGACGACTTCAATTGGTACTCTCTATTGTTCTTTGAATGTCTTTGCTTCTAGGGTAGTGACCTTGGGTAGGGCGTATAGGTCAGGCCTATGACCCTACCCTAGGTCTATGGCACTATCATTAGCCCCCGAATGGATTGAGGTCCGAATCAAAATAAGATTGAAGTTGGTCTTGCCTTGACTCTTATGCTTCGAAAGTGCCCATGCTGGATTGTAGGCCCATGCTGAAACTTCGGCTACGTTTCAGTCGCCTTGATCGATTCAGAAGTTGTCGAGTGGATTTATACTGGCACTTGTCGAGTGCTACTTTGATGCGAAATATTTCGCATGATTGGTTACGGCGTATCCCAGATCTTGTCTGATTCGAAATTTTGGGGAAGCACGCGAGGTGGAGCGCGCCGCAGTCAGCGGGATGGATAGACAGGGGCGCCTCGATTTCCACGCCACCTTTTTTGCCACGTACCCGGCGCGCGACTGTTGCGGGATTTGGTAGGATTGCTCGGGCCCATGCGTCAGCCACTCGGAAGTGGGTCCTTAAAAGGCGTCGGGGCCGAGGCGTCCGCACTGTGCACATTCGTTCTCCCTCTTCCTTCTCCGCTTCTCCACTGCATCTTTTCCCTCCAACCTCGATGCCGCTGCCCTGCCACCATAGTGAAGAACAAGATGGCGGCGCTGGAGCGCGCGAAAAAGGTCACGGGGCTGGTGAAAGGCAAGAAGATGAATCGGGGGTCGTCATCGTGGTCCGCGCTACCGCCAGGCTGGATCCAGGGCGATCTGATCCGATCTTCGCTCTGGCCAGAGGATCTGGAGGAGCTGGCTGACTCCGGGTTGATCGCTGTCGGGGCCGCGAGGCTGCCGGAGGGGGAGACAGAGCCTCGGCCGCGGTCGGGTGAGTGCGTCCTCCTTGCTACCAACGTCGACCATGGTTTTTCCCTTCCTCCGCATCCTTTTTTCCAGGGCTTGAACTTTTTCGGTGCTCAGCTCCACCACTTCACTCCCAACACCATCACTTACCTCGTCGCGTCTATTTCCATGTGTGAGAAGTTCTTCGGTTGTCGACCATGCTGGGGTGTTTTCAAACACATCTTCTCAATCCGCTCTTAGATCATGAAGAAAGCGAATTCGAGTGATGATAGGACGCACGTTATCTAGATGTGCGGGGGTTTAGGGATCCAGATGAGGAGGAGGAGTGCTTTCCCTCCCATGACACTTCCCGAGTCGGTTAGGGGCTGGCAGTCGACCTGGTTCTACTGCCAGGATATTGCGACCCCCGGTCAGTCGACTAGTCTTCCCCCTTTTTCCTTAGATCGTACCGAGCAACTTTCTTCACTAAAAGTGACTACTATGGAGAGGGTGGAGACAAACATGTTGGTCGATAGGGTGGTCTAGTTTGTCCATCAGGGTGTAACAGGCATGGATCTTCTTGAGGTGTTTCTTAGTCGATGCATTCAGCCACTCCAAGCTCGTGACCACTCGATGTGGATGTATTCGGGAGCCAACGACACTGCTCGGGTACACCCAGAGGGTGTTATGGACGAGACAGTGGCCCTATGGCTGAACAGCATTACAGGAAACAAGGACAACCCCAGGGGAGCCAGGAGAGTCGATCCATTCGACACCAACAACCAACTAGACAAGGTTTGATCTTGGCTTCCGAGTGTACTTCAACTTGTCTTGTGACTGCTTTTGAATCCGACTGGTATTTGATTGATTTCTTGTCTTGTAGGTTTATACTGACATGTACTCAATTGCCAATTGTGAACAAGCTCTGGAGCAAGACCAGGAGGGAGAGGATAGCGCAGACTGGCAATCTCCAGAAGATGACGACGAGGAAGACAGCGATGAGTCAGACGACGAAGAGGTAGTCGATTCACCACCTCGCTCAGAGCGTCGATCCAAGAAACTACAAGATTCGGCGGGCGGGCGCGTCAACACTACAAAAAAAGACACATCCGTGACATTTTGGGCTGAACGGAAAATTTTCTTGTCATACTCATGACACTTCTATGACGATAATTGTGACAAAACCCGATATCATCATAGATGTGGTGGGCTCCTACTTCTATGACAAAAAATCATGACAGAAAATGGGCTTTTCTTCCTGGTCGGGCCGGAGACGCAGCTGCATGACATTCTTTGGACCGTCCATGACGGAAAAAACCGTGGTAGAAGCGAGGGCGAGGAAAATTTCGGCGAGTTTCCGGTTACGGTGGGTGGTCGGGGGCCGAGCGATGCGCGTTTCTCTCGTACATGTATGCGTGTGTGTGCGAGGCATTGGCTCTAACTGAACCCGAGCGAGGCGTTGGGCTCTAACTGAACCCGAGCGACTGCACTGCAGGCTACGCGTTACTGAACCGGAGCGATCGATCGATGGCTATTAACTGAACCCGATCGAGCGATTCCTTCGCTACTGCTGCTAACTGAAGCCAATCGATGTTGCCTCTGGATGAACAGTGAGCGTTGCGGGGGGTTTGGATGAATAGTGAGCGGTGGGGGTGGATGAACAGGACCCCGTGGCGTTGCCTCTGGATGAACAGGACCCTGATCGATCGAGCCGGTTGGGGCCGGATGAACAGGACCCCGTGGAGGGATGGATGAATAGACGACCCTGTGGAGGGCTGGATGAACAGTAGACGGTGGACGGGTGGATGAACAGTAGCCCGTGGAGGGGTGGTTGAACAGGCGCCCGGGGAGAGGGGTGGTTGAACAGTAGCCGGTGGAGTAGCGTGCGGTGGAGGCTGGATGAACAGGAGCCCGTGGATGACAGTCGTAGGTGGAGGCTGGAGGAGGTCGATGGTTGATGAACAGTAGCCCGTGGAGGCCGGAGGAGTTTGACGGTGGAGATGAACAGTATCCCGTGGAGTCCCGTTTTGCGGTATGCCACACCCCTCCCGATGAACAGGACCCCCGTTTCGACCGTAGCGCTCCAACACAAGTCCGTTTCGTCCGTTTTGCGGTATGCCACACCCCTCCCGATCAACAGGACCCTGTTTCGATCGTAGGAGGTCCAACACAAGTCCGTTTCCTCCGTTTTGCGATACGCCAGACCCCTCCCAATGAACGGGATCCCGTTTCAAACGTGACCGGTGGAACACAAGGTCGTTTCCTCCGTTCTGCGGTACGCCAGGCCTCGTTTCCATCGCCTGTTCCGTCCATGCCCTCCCGATGAACACGACGACGACGTTCCGTTCCGACCCAGCCAGTTGGCTCCCCATGAACACGACGACGATGTTGTTTCTCCATTCCGACCCAGCCATGTACACGAGCCCTGGCCATACGTATATATGCGCGAGTAGGCGTTTGAGACCCCGCCCGTATGTACGTATGTGGCTGCATTTTCTTTTTTGCACCCTGGCCGCTGTACGTACGTGTACATGCTACGTGCGCGCCTCTACTACGACACGTGTGCGCCTCTACATCCACCAGTATGTACGTACACGTTCACGACCAGAATGACAACACTACGTACGCTTCGACCAGGTGGGTCCCGACTGTCAGGCACTTCTTTGCGTGCGAAGATGTCTATGGTGGGTCCTAGCAGTCAGGAGGCAAATCGTTTTTATTTTTTTGCTCGGACACACTTCCTTGCGTGTGAAGATGTATCTAGTTGGTCCCAGCTGTGGTGGGGCGAATCGTTTTTTTCTTCGGACGCACTTCATTGCGTGCGAAGATGTAGCTAGTGGGTCCCAGTAGTCAGGGGGAAACATTTTTTTTCACGAAATAAGGTGGCCCGTCCGGTGGGTCCCTGCTGTCATGTGGAGGAATTTTGCGTGTAATAAGGAGGCACTTCCTTGCGGCCGCCGTGGACCTAGCTGTCAGCCTCTCCACGTACAGTACTCTTTCGATGGAAGTCGTTCCTTGACCACGTTGACCACGCCGCGCCGAGACCACCAGTGCGGTGGATGACGGCGAGGCCTAGGAAGGGGACGACATGGAGGCGGGGAAGACGCGACAGTGGAATCCCACGCGGACAGGAGTACGAGGGTTCACTGGTTCGGCTGCAGTGTGAGGCTGCCGTCGCCGCAGAATAACAGGGGGTGTGGGTGAGTAGAGGGATGGCCTGACCAGCGGTGGGAGTGGTAGGGGGCGGTGAGGCCTCCGCGGCATCACAGCCGGCCACGGGAGGTAGGAGCACGCGGCACGACCGGCGCTGGTTTGGGCGGCTGGAGCAAGAAGACCAGAGGTTGAAGAAGCACTACGGCCGTTGGATGAACATCATATGGTAACAGGAGCTAGAATCGTTCATATTGACTAAGTTGACAAAGCACTCCGTCCCCATCAACTTGGTAGGCCCACAAGTTAGCCTCCCACTATGCTGGGTTCCAGTTGGCAGGGGGAGTATTCATTTTTTTGTGCGTAATAAGGAGGCACTTCCTTGCGTGTGAAGATAGCTGGTGGGTCCGACCTATCAGCGAGGGGCACATTTTTTTCATGAAATACAGAGGCCCTTCCGGTGGATCCTAGATGTCAGGTGGAGGAATCATTATTTTGCGCGTAATAAGGAGGCATTTCAGTGTGTGCAGCCGTGGACCTAGCTGTCAGCCTCTCCACGCACAATCTACTTCTGATAGTGTCGTTCTTTGACCACGTTGACCACGCCGCGCGAGCACATCCCAAGATGGTGGACGACAGCGAGGCCCCGGACAGCAACGACCCGGAGATGGGAAAGACGCGGTAGTAGAGTCGCAGACGGAGAGATGTACGAGGGTTAACTGGTTCTAGTGCGATGTGGTTTGGCAGTCGATGGAGAAGAACAGGAGGTGTGGAGTGGTGCAGGAATGGCCTGGTCAACGATGGAGTAGCGCTTGATAGAGAAGCGTGCTCAGCAGAGCTGCTAGTAGCAGCAGGCGGGAGATGGTCCTGGCGGCGCTGGAGGAAGAAGACGAGAGATTGAAGATGGATGCCGGTCGTTGGATGTAAATCCAATGGCTAACATGTCAAAATCATTTTTTGACTAAATTGACAACGACTTGCGTTGGCTTTGACCTATTGGCCCACATTTCAGCCTCCAAAAATGTGGCACGTATTCATCCCATTTTTTTAGAAATTACAGTCTTTTTTTTGTGCGGTAGAATTTACAGTCAATTTGATCTTTTTTTTAATTACAGTCCATTACCTGGGCTGGGTGAACAAATAATGTAGCGTCCATGCGGCCCATTTATTTTATTTCCTAAAAAATTACAGGACATTTGCACTTTCTCGAAATACATAATTTTGCTGGGATGATTCTAATTATAATGTTGGGTTGGGCCAGCAATGTTATCAAAAAATAAAAAGGGGCTGAGTATTTTGTTATAAATATATTTAAATAATAAGTGATATTATTACATGTCCTTAAATCTTACCAAGCTTTTGTACACAATCACTAGGATTTTCCTGCCAAAACAATCCAGGATTTTATTGTTAAGAAATTATTTTTATAAGCTAATAAGATTTATGATATTGTTTTCTTACATATGTAAGTATTTGTTAAATATATGATGACAATAAAAATAATATATAATAACATATAAAATAATTTAAATATATATAATATAGTTAGAAGGGAAACATAAGTTGGACCTGGCGTTCCTATTCTTATATAGAAAAATAGAACAGACCTCTGCGTTTTCTTCAAAAAAATAAATAAATTGGGCTACCGATGTTTCAGGAAAAATAAAACCTCGGATGGGAGGTCCATATGCCGGTCGATACATGACGGCCCTCAAGAAAATACAAACAGACCTATGGACCTCCCATCCGAGGTCGTGAGCTGCGCATGTTAAAAATGAAAGCCTAGACGGGGCAACCCAAAACCCAGCTGATACTTGCTGCCCCAGTGATAATAAATGATACCTGCCAGCTCCCCGGCTTCGTTGTGAATTTATCTCCTATAGTAACTACGATGAAGCACCTAAAAAAATGTAACTATGTTGACAAACCCGTGTGCCCCTATGTCAGTATAGCATTAGGAGGAAATATTTTTTCGATGAGGCACTTGCTTGCGTACGGCCAAAGACTTGGTGGGTCCCGACTGTCCGCCTCTCCACGTACAGTCCTCTCTAGATTCCTCTCATTTGTTCAGCATGTTCACAACGGCAGACAGTGGCGTCGCGGCGAGCTGATGACCCACAAGTGTAGGGGATCTATCGTAGTCCTTTCGATAAGTAAGAGTGTCGAACCCAACGAGGAGCAGAAGGAAATGATAAGCAGTTTTCAGTAAGGTGGCCCAATCCTTTATGTAGCAAAGGATAAGCCTGGACAAATTCTAATAATGAGGAAGGAGCGCCCGAGGACACATTGGGAATTATCGTCAAGCTAGTTTTCATCACGTTCATAAGATTCGCGTTCGGTACTTTGATGATTTGATATGTGGGTGGACCGGCACTTGGGTACTGCCCTAACTTGGACAAGCATCCCACTTATGATTAACCCCTATTGCAAGCATCCGCAACTACAAAAAGGAGTATTAAGGTAAACCTAACCTCAGCATTAAACACATGGGTCCAAATCACCCCTAATGAAGCAACGCATAAACTAGGGTTTAAGCTTCTGTCACTCTAGCAACCCATCATCTACTTATTACTTCCCTATGCCTTCCTCTAGGCCCAAATAATGGTGAAGTGTCATGTAGTCGACGTTCACATAACACCACTAGAGGAAAGACAACATACATCTCATCAAAATATCAAACGAATACCAAATTCACATGACTACTAATAGCAAGACTTCACCCATGTCCTCAGGAACAAATGTAACTACTCACAAAGCATATTCATGTTCATAATCAGAGGAGTAATAATATGCATAGAGGATCTGAACATATGATCTTCCACCAAGTAAACCAATTATCATCAACTACAAGGAGTAATCAACACTACTAGCAACCCACAGGTACCAATTTGTGGTTTTGATACAAGATTGGATACAAGAGATGAACTAGGGTTTTGAGAGGAGATGGTGCTGGTGAAGATGTTGATGGAGATTGACCCCCTCTCGATGAGAGGATCATCGGTGATGACGTTGGTGATGATTTCCCCCTCCCGGATGGAAGTGTCCCCGGCAGAATAGCTCTGCCAGAGCCCTAGATTGATTCCGCCAAGGTTCCGCCTCGTGGCGGCAGAGTTTCGTCCCGTAAGCTTGCCCACGATTTTGTCAGGGTAAAAGTGATGACATAGCAGAAGATGGACGCTGGAGGCCCACCAGGGGGCCCAGGAGATGGGGGTCGCACCCTACAGGGGGGGGCTGTCTCCTGGAAAGGGTGTGGTCCCCCTGGCCTATTTCTTTCGATCATAAATTCTTAATAAATCCAAAAAGTTGTTTCGTGGAGTTTCAGGACTTTTGGAGTTGTGCAGAATAGGTTTCCAACATTTGCTCCTTTTCCAGCTAGAATTTCAGCTGCCGGCATTCCCCCTCTTCATGGTAAACCTTGTAGAATAAGAGAGAATAGCCATAATTAATGAGATATAATGTGTAATGAAAGCCCGTAATGCAATAAATATTGGTATAAAAGCATGATGCAAAATGGACGTATCAACTCCCCCAAGCTTAGACCTCGCTTGTCCTCAAGCGGAAGCCGGAATCGAAAAATATGTCCACATGTTTAGAGATAGACATGAGGGCATCATGATCATTCTAATAACAGTAACAAATATAGATTTTGTCATCTGATTTCCTATGCTCAAGTAATAAGCAATTCACAATATCAAGTATGGTTCATAAACTTCATTGGGAACTAACAAACTATAATCTCAGTCATGAAGCAGTTGCAATTTATCGTAATATCAGAAAGAGTCAATAATAGAGCTTTTCAACAATCTCACATACTCAACTATCTCGTATTCTCCCATAATTGCTAACACTCACACAATAGTTGTGGTTATAGAGTTTCAGCCGGACACTAAGAAAGATAGGGGCTTATTGTGTTGCCTCCCAACGTATTCACCTTTAGGTGAGGTCAACAATAATAGCCTATGCCAACTTACATCAAATTGGATATATGTATCATGATCTTTCAAACACGGGAAGCTTGCCAAAGGATAAAATGAAAAAGGGGAAAGGTGAGGATCACCTTGACTCAAGCATAAAGTAAAAACATAAAGTAAAAGATAGGCCCTTCGCAGAGGGAAGCAGAGGTTGCCATGCGGGTTTCGGGTTGATGCACGAAGTCTTAATGCAAAAGAACATCACTTTATATTGCCCCTTGTATGTGGACCTTTATTATGCAATACGTCGCTTTTATTACTTCCACAACAAGTTCGTACAAAGCTTATTTTCTCTGCACTAATAAGTCATACATATTTAGAGAGCAATTTTTATTGCTTGCACCGATGACAACTTACTTGAGGGATCTTACTCAATCCATAGGTAGGTATGGTGGACTCTCATGGCAAAACTAGGTTTTACGATATTTGGAAGCACAAGTAGTATCTCTACTTGGTGCAAGGACTTTGGCTAGCAAGAGGGGGAAAGGCAAGTTCAACATGTTTGGAAGGTCAATGACAATATACTTTAACTGAGATGTCAGAAAACATAAACCATTACGTTGTCTTACTTTGCCAACATCAACTCTTTTAGCATATCATACTTAATGAGTGCTTCACAATCATAAAAGATGTCCAAGATAATATATTTATATGTGAACCCCTCTTTCCTTATCACTTCCTATTAATTGCAACGATGACCAAGGCTACGTTCATCAACTCTCAACAATTTTTATGCCTCATACTTTCTATGTGTGAAGTTATCACTATCCATAAGATCAATATGAACTCTTTTGTTCTTTCTACTTTCTCAAGATCATAGCAACTTAGCAAAGCCCTTGACTCAACACTAATCTTTATTATAGATAGCACACGGACTCGCTTACATAAAGATATCACAATGCAAAACTCAAAACTACTTGATACCAAAACTTCAATCTACTAGATCAAGATACTACTAAAAGGATCGAACTAAATAAAGCGGTAAAGATAGGAGTGTGATGGTGATACGATACCGGGGCACCTCCCCCAAGCTTGGCAGTTGCCAAGGGGAGTGCCCATACCCAAGTGATTATTTCTCCTTCTTCACGGTTGGTGTTATGATCTTCTTGGCGATGATGCCCTTCAGGATACGGTTCTCCTCCTCGAGCTTATTGACTTGTTGTTTAGGTCCATAATTTCTTTACGGAGCTTGCCCGTAATGGCCAAAGCTCCTTTTACCAAAGGATGCTCCATAGCTTCTGGAGAACACGTGAAATTCTTTTTCATATTTTCATAATAAAGAAATCTAGAGTTGGAAGGGATGACCGAGGCAGGGACAGCCAGGCTAGGTAGTTCCCCCATAGTGAATTCTGCTTGGAGACGAGAGGTAACTTCTTGATCTTCCTCCATGGCATCTATCCTTTTCAAATCAGCTTCCATCTCATCCTCCGTTGATGGTCCAAGGTGATAGGCATCGCCATTTGCTCCTGGGCCTGGCGTTGGGTGAGACACCCGGCTCTCCCTAACTGATTCCTGAGAAGACATCTTGCTTTATTCTGCAACGGGAACAGCTTGAAACGAAAACAGAGGATATTTGCGTGATACGGTGGTCAAAACCTTCGGGAGTATATATAATGAATTTTAACCGACCAAAATACATAACATACAAGAAAATGGAGTCCGAGAGGCACACGAGGTGCCCACGAGATAGGGGGCGCGCCCTACAGGGGGGGGGGCGGCCTCCTCTCTCGTGGGAGCCTCGCGTCCCTTTCAGACTACTTCTTTCTTCCTAAAATTCTTAAATAATTGAAAACAGATAAAAATTGCCATTAGAGTTGTTTTGGAGTCAGTTTACTTACCGTATCGCGTACCTATGCCTTTCCGGAGTCTAGAACGTTCTGGAAAGTGTCTCTTATGTATTCCTCGGGGGTTATGGTTTCAATAATATTAGTTTCAACATTGATAGGATTACCTGAAATATAATGTTTAATTCTTTGACCGTTAACCACCCTCGGATTTTTGCCTTCGAAGTTGTTGATTTTTATAGCACCAGAACGATAGACCTCCTCGATAACATAGGGACCTTCCCATTTTGAGAGAAGTTTTCCTGCAAAAAATCTTAAACGAGAGTTGAATAATAACACATAATATCCTACGTTAACCTCACGCTTTTGTATCCTCTTATCATGCCAGCGTTTGACTTTTTCTTTGAAAAGCTTGGCATTCTCATATGTTGGGTTCTCCATTTATCATGTGAGCTAATGTCAAACAACCTCTTCTCACCGGCAAGTTTGAAGTCATAATTGAGCTCTTTAATAGCCCAATATGCTTTATGTTCAAGTTCAAGAGGTAAATGACATGCTTTTCCATAAACCATCTTATATGGAGACATACCCATAGGATTTTTGTATGCAGTTCTATAGGCCCATAATGCATCATCAAGTTTTTTGGACCAATTCTTTCTAGATCTATTCACAGTCTTTTGGAAAATTAATTTCAGCTCTCTATTGCTCAACTCTACTTGACCACTAGACTGCGGGTGATAAGGAGATGTGATTCTATGATTGACATCATACTTAGCAAGCATCTTACGGAAAGCACCATGAATAAGGTGTGAACCACAATTAGTCATAACATATCTAGGGACTCCAAACCTCGAAAAATAAATTCTTTAAGCATTTTAATAGAAGTATTATGATCAGCACTACTAGTTGGAATAGCTTCTACCCACTTAGTAATGTAATCAACGGCAACTAAAATATGTGTATAACCATTGGAGGCAGGAAAAGGTCCCATATAATCAAAGCCCCAAACATCAAACGGTTCAATAACAAGAGAATAATTCATAGGCATTTCTTGACGTCTACTAATGTTACCTATTCTTTGACATTCATCACAAGATAAAACAAATTTACGACCATCTTTGATGAGAGTAGGCCAATAAAAACCAGATTGTAGTACCTTGTGTGCAGTTCTATCTCCAGCGTGGTGTTCTCCATAAGATTCAGAGTGACACTTGCGTAGGATTTGTTCCTGTTCATGCTCAGGCACACAACGTCTAATAATACCGTCTACTCCTTCTTTATAAAGGTGTGGATCAGCCCAGAAGTAATGTCTTAAATCATAAAAGAACTTTTTCTTTTGCATATATGTGAAACTAGGCGGTATATATTTAGCAACAATGTAATTAGCATAATCAGCATACCAAGGAGCAGTACGAGAAGCATTGACAACCGATAATTGTTCATCAGGAAAACTATCATTAATAGGCAGTGGGTCATCAAGAACATTCTCTAACCTAGACAAGTTGTCTGCAACGGGGTTCTCAACTCCTTTTCTATCAATAATATGCAAGTCAAATTCTTGGAGCAAGAGAACCCATTAAATGAGTCTAGGCTTAGCATCTTTCTTTTCCATAAGATATTTAATAGCAGCATGATCAGTGTGAATAGTAACTTTGGAATCAACAATATAAGGTCTAAACTTATCACATGCAAACACAACTGCTAAGAACTCTTTTTTAGTAGTAGCATAATTTCTCTGGGCAGTATCAAGAGTCTTACTAGCATACTGCATAACATTCAACTTCGTATCAACTCTTTGCCCTAAAACAGCACCTACAGCATAATCACTAGCATCGCACATAATTTCAAAAGGTAAATTCCAATCAGGTGGCTGAACAATAGGTGCAGTTATCAATGCTTTCTTAAGTGTTTCAAATGCTTCTACACAATCATCATCAAAGACAAAAGGAATATCTTTTTGCAATAAATTAGTCAGAGGCCTAGAGATTTTAGAAAAGTCCTTAATGAACCTCCTATGAAAGACGGCATGACCAAGGAAACTTCTTATACCTTTTATGTCCTTGGAACATGGCATCTTTTCAATAGCATCAACTTTGGCTTTATCAACCTCAATACCTCACTCGGAGATCTTGTGCCCCAAGACAATGCCTTCATTAACCATAAAGTGACACTTTTCCCAATTTAGGACGTGACTAGTGTCTTCGCATCTCTGCAAAACTCGACCAAGGTTGCTCAAGCAATCATCAAAAGAGGATCCATAGACGGAGAAGTCATCCATGAATACCTCACAAATCTTTTCACAAAAATCAGAAAATATAGCCATCATGCATCTTTGAAAGGTAGCAGGTGCATTACATAAACCAAAAGGCATACGTCTATAAGCAAAAGTACCAAAAGGGCAAGTAAAAGTAGTTTTAGATTGATCCTTCACGGACACAGGTATTTGATAGAAGCCAGAATAACCATCTAGAAAGAAAACATGTGTGTGTTTGGATAGCCTTTCTAGCATTTGATCAATAAAAGGTAAAGGGTAATGATCTTTCTTAGTAGCTTTATTTAGCTTGTGGAAATCAATTACCATCCTATAGCCTGTAATAATTCTTTGCAGGATTAATTCATCTTTATCATTAGGGAACAACGGTAATACCTCCCTTTTTAGGGACACAATGGACAGGGCTTACCCATTCACTATCAGCAACGGGATAAATAATACCTGCCTCAAGGAGTTTTAGAATCTCCTTTCTCACCACTTCCTTCATTTTGGGGTTTAATTGTCTTTGAGGATCTCTAACTGGTTTGGCATCTTTCTCCACTGAAATTTTGTGTTGACATAATGTGGGACTAATGCCCTTAAGATCGTCCAGAGTATATCCAATAGCAGCTCGGTACTTATTCAGAGTTTTCAATAATCTTTCTTCTTCTTTCTCTGAAAGTTTAGCATTAATAATAACAGGATATATTTCTTTTTCATCAAGATAAGCATACTTGAGATTATCAGGTAAGGGTTTGAGTTTGAACACGGGGTCAACCTTGGGTGGAGGGGGATCCCCAAGAATTTCAACGGGAAGGTTATGTTTTAGCATAGGTTCTTGTTTAAGGAACACTTCATCTATTTCTTCCCTTTCCTTGATAAACATATCGTTTTCATGGTCTAACAAATATTGTTCTAACGGATCAGTTGGAGGAACAGCAATGGATGCAAGACCAATGATTTCATCCTTACTAGGTGATTCCCTTTCACGAGGTTGTCTACTAAACTTAGCGAAACTAAATTAATGAGACATACCATCTATGCCAACAGTGACAATATTCTTTTCACAGTTAATCTTAGCACTAGCAGTATTCAAGAAGGGTCTACCAAAAATAATGGGACAAAAATCATCTTGTGGGGAAGCAAGAACAAGAAAATCAGCAGGGTATTTAATCTTCCCACACAAGACTTCAACATCTCTAACAATCCCAATAGGTTTAATGGTGTCCCTATTAGCAATCTTAATAGTAACATCAATGTCTTCTAATTCAACAGGTGTAATATCGTGCATAATTTCTTTATAAAGATCATAAGGTATTGCATTAGCACTAGCACCCATATCACATAAGCCATGATAACAACGATCTCCTATTTTAACAGAAATAACAGGCGTGCCTACAACAGGTCTACGTGTCTTAGTATCGGGTCTAGCAATATTAGCAGTTTCACCCAAGAAAGAGATAACATGTCCATCTAAGTACTCATCCAAGAGATCTTTAATCGTAGCAATACCAGGTTCAACATTAATTTGCTCAGGAGGTGTATAAGTCCTAGTATTACTTTTACGAACAACAGTCGAAGCTTTAACATGATCTTTTATCCTAACAGGAAAAGGAGGTTTTCAACATAAGCAGTAGGAATAATGGGATCACTACATGTAATAGTCTTTTCTTCGACTGTAATAGGTGCAGCTACTTTCACTTCAACCGGAGGATTATATTTAAACCACTTCTCTTTAGGGAGATCAACGTGAGTAGCAAAAGTTTCACAAAAAGTAGCTACTCTCTCAGAGTCAAGTCCATACTTAGAGCTAAATCCATGGAAAGCATCGGTATCCATAAAAGATTTAACACAATCAAACTTACGTGTCATACCTGACTCCTTACCATCGTCGGAACCCCAATCTTCAGAGTTGCGTTTAATTCTTTCTAATAAGTCCCATTTGAAATCAATAGTCTTTAGCATATAGGAACCAGCACAGGAAGTATCGAGCAGGTTGCGATTATCAAGAGAAAGCCGAGCATAAAAATTCTGAATAATCATTTCCAGAGAGAGCTCGTGATTGGGGCATGAATATAACATTTACTTAAGACTCCCCCAAGCTTGAGCGATGCTTTCTCCTTTGCAAGGCCAGAAATTATATATGTAATTACGATCACTATGAACAAGATGCATAGGATAGTACTTCTGGTGAAATTCCAACTTCAGTCGCTTATAATTCCAAAATATCGTATCATCACATAGCCTATACCATGTCATTGCGTCTCCCTTCAAAGATAAAGGGAATACCTCGCACTCTGCATATATGTCGGTTCCATACGTACATTTGTGCAGTTCCACCAAAATGCAGCTGGATAACCCTGTTCGCACAGATAATGAAAAAGCGTGATTACATTATAGTGGCATTAGTTGATGAAACATAGAAAATAAATAGAACAAAATATTGTGATAGTATCATAGTATGCCATGCTGCGAGGGGGAGATGGGCCCTGCGACGCCTCATGTGGTACGCCTCATACTGGAAATCGTCCCAAGTCTCCCAGATACACCTTCTGCCAGTGATGAACATTAGTGTACAGCGGTAGTACAAGGAGGCGCCTGGAGACATTCAAATCTCTATTTTTGTACATATCAACTAAAATTAAGCACCCCAGTTTGCAGAAACGCTTAAACATTAACAATGGGACTAGTTGATGAAACCTACATTAACAAAGAGAAGCACTTTCTTTATCTACATTGGAAATGAAATGATAGAGAGGACACTCTCTCCACTACTAGGAAAAGTGATATAGATGGGATGGACACTAATGGCGCAATGTACATGTGGTGCGCCATTACTAAATACTAATGCCGCACCATGTGTTGGTGCACCATTAGTGTGCAAATACTAATGGCGCACCACATCCCATGGTGCGCCATTAGTAAAAAAAATTATTTATTTTTTCAAAACTACTAATGGCGCACCGTGGACCGCCTTTTCAGTTTCAAAAAAATAAAAGAAAATGATAGAAGTGTCAAAAAAATAAAAGAAAATAAGATTCCCATGTGATATGTGGTCTAGTTGTTAGCAAAATTTACAAACATGAATTTCCGACTTTTTTGCAAATCTCTCGAGAATTTGTAAAAACGGGCATAACTTTTGCATACGAACTCGGATGAAAAAGTTTTTATATGAAAAATCATCTACTCGAAAAGTTACATCCGAATTTAACCGAGGGAACCCCGTTAAGCATTTTTAAAATCCTCAAAAACCTAACAGAAAAAAAGATACGGGGCTTTTCAGATCTGGAGAGGCAAAAAAATTCAAACAAATTCAAACTTACTAATGGCGCACCTGCCCATGGTGCGCCATTACTATCTTCCCGCCTTCAAAATTCAAAATAAATAAAAAAATAAAAAAAAAGTTACTAATGGCGCACCTGCCCTTGGTGCGCCATTAGTATCTTCCCGCCTTCAAAATTCAAAATAAATCAAAAAAAATAGTAATGGCGCACCTGCCCACGGCGCGCCATTACTATGCTGTATATATGGTTGGGCGTGTCCTCTCCTCCTTACCTCTTCATTCTTCTCTTCCACTCCACCTCTCCTCCACTCCTCCACTCCATCTTCCCTTCTCTCCTCCACCATACTACCCTCCTCCTCTCCGGCGACCTCCTCCTCCTCCTCTCCGACGACCTCCTCCTCCCTCCTCTCCTCTCCTCTCCTCCCCTCCCCTCCCCTCACGGTTTCTCCTCCCTCCTCTCCGGTGAGCTCCTCCTTCCTCATCTCTGGTG
>NC_057810.1:8982899-8984843 GCF_018294505.1 Triticum aestivum
GAACTCCTCTCCAGCAAAAGAACACGGCAAAAGAACGTACAAGATCCAAAAATGGGAACAAAATTTGAAATAATATCATGCAAAAAAACGAGCAAAAAAACGAGCAAAAAATGGGCAAAAAAATCGCGATCCAGATTCAAATTCAAAATTCAAAAAAAGCAATGGCGCATGGTGGGGGTTAGATGGTGCGCCACTACTATTTTCCCGCCTTCAAAATTCAAAAATACTAATGGCGCACCGTGGCCTATACTAATGGTGCACGAGTGGCCTATACTAATGGTGCACCGTGGCCTATACTAATGGCGCACCAGTGGTGCGCCATTGGTATACCAGATACTAATGGCGCACCACTGGTGCGCCATTAGTAAAAAAATACTAGCGGCGTGATACTAATGGCGCACGAGTAGTGCGCCATTAGTAGGCAAAACTGGTGCGCCATTAGTAGGCCTTTTACTAGTAGTGCTCTATTTTAACTGTATTATTACTTCATTTTATCAGTGACACTAGGGTCGAGCAGGTGGCAAACGAGGTGCCGTGCATCGCAAGGATGGAAGCCAGGGGTGCTTAGACTGGGATGCTGAAGCTGGCTCTTTTAGTCAGCAACATGGATGATTCAATTCATGGGACCTTTTGGTGCAGTTCACCTAAAATGAAGCAATGTCCCGTGAGCTAGCAGCTTCTTCTTCAAAAAATTTAAGAAAATCGCTCCAGCCCGGGTTCCATTTCCATCAGAAAATGAAACCCATCGAGCTTCTTCTTCATTAGTTGCAACAAAATTGAGCAACATCAAGGTTGGTTGTGAAGCTCATGGAATGTTCAACTATAATTTGGATATCATTTGTGCAGTTCAACTAAGATCAAGCGTGAAATGTATATCTCTGTTTGCACAAAAAAGGTGTAAAGGAGGGTGACTAACAAGTGATGAAACATGCATCAAATGAAAAGAAGCATGTTCCTTATCCGAATGGCAATCCTACAAAGACAGTAGCAATTTCTAAGCAGTGGCATTGCTAGATATTAGTGTGGGCATTAGGATTAACTATGACAACAGTTAAATACGACATTACTTTGGGCATGGGAGGGTAGGCGGACCAAGACAGTTGCATTTCTAACAAAAATAACCAACTTATCTTAATAAATTTAGCAGGACATGTAAAAAAGTGCCATTGATTCGTATTACTGGAGGCATTACATTGAAAACAACATTGGTTTAACGTGTCCTTACTTTTAACAGTGCGACTGCTAAATTTTACCAGAGGCATTACATAAGAGTGGCTCGGGGAAACAAACATCAGAACAGGATATCTGGGTTTGTCTCATTTTTGTTCGATATAGCCACCTTAGGCCCTCCACTATGTAGGCCAAAGCCAATGCCAATTTCACGTTTTGAACATTTGGCACCCCTGCCCTACATAGCATAGCCGATGACAAATAAAAATTTCAGGGCATCAATTCCTCTACTTGCTCCGACGCCACATTTCTTGAGGCAATAAACTAAGCAGCCATTGTACTTTTGCATGCAAGGCACCACCGGTGACACACTGCTTTGAGTTGATATATTACTAGTTTATTCGTAGGTGGGCCAGAGGTGGATGGACGCCAAATCCTTCACGTTGTGGTGCTGGTGCTAAACTTTTTTCATTTGGCATCAAAGTGTATGAGGCAAACTTTTTAAATTTCTAGCACCAAACACACAGTGGAGGGCCTTATGCTGTGTGAGGCTACCAAATCTAGTGCTGGACTTACTCTGTTGACTTGTCCCCCAGTCCCCACTTTCTTTCCTTTTTCAACCAATAGATCGGGTTTATATTGAGTTTGTATTGTGTTTCCCTTTATTTCCCTATTAGACCTAGAGACCAGTTGGATAGCCAGTCTCTGCTACTTTTCGCCCCCATTATTTCCTCTTTTGACCAAATCCTAGATTCAGGTAACAAATCCTCCCCC
>NC_057810.1:8984853-8993394 GCF_018294505.1 Triticum aestivum
CCCCCACCCCCTTTCTTCCTTGTTTGAACCAAGTAGTAGTAGATTCGAGTGCATGAACTAGTTTTACCTGTTAAACATAAAAAATTAGGTGGTTTTCGAACAGTCGATTGATCCTACCTATGAGGGGGCCTGAGAAATAGTAAAAGATACAAATGCAGCAACGTCAGGAGCTCGGGAAGTAGAGCAAGGAAGGATTCAAAGGAAGTTATACCTGATGGTCGCCGGGATGTAGCTAGGTGGGCGGCGGGAGGCCAGATCAGCCCACACTACGACAGCGAGGAAGAAGGGGTCGGAGGCCCTCCCTCGCCAGCGGTGCTTGGGAGAGAACGACAAGGAAGGCTGACCGGGACGTGCCAGCATTGTGTAAGAGCCATCGCCGAGGACGACCGCGTGAACCTTGCACCTTCTCACCTTCCTCGGTGGAGAGGATCAGGCTGGATCTGTGACCAGCGGTGAGCAGAGAGAGAGAGAGAGAGAGAGAGAGAGAGAGAGACAGTGGCCACCACTGTCGTGTTTAGATCTGGAGAGGACGAAACAGTGTGAAGAGAGCAACACTAGCAAGCAAGTGCGGAGGCTCCTGCCTATATAGTGGAGTACTAGTTTTCTTTTGTCTACCGGAGCCGGCTTGACCTCGTCAATGAATGTCGAGAAGTCTTCATGCACGTGGCTCGGAGGCGCAGTTGTTGTCATTTTGATCTAAAGCTCCGGATTATAACATATAACACAAAATATGCCACATGACAGGAAATCATAACCTCACTGCCCAAAGGAGACAACATGAATCCCGACGGACAAACTAGACAAGGAACAAAGCTCAAATTAAAGATAAACTCGTAGAAAAGGGGTCCGTCGATAGATGTCCTAACTAACATAGCCGACTTGACCTAGATGACAGCCGAGTAGTTTTCGTGCATGTGCCCCCAACGACTAGCCCAACTCAGTTGTCGCTGTTTAACCCTCGCAGTGATCTGAAGCACATGACACCTAATTTTGCGAGATGACAAGAAACCTTTTTTTAGATTTCTCACCACAACTACAGCCATGTACAACACAGCCTGCACGATATGTAGACGATAGCCAATCCAGGCATGTCTTCTGGAGTCTGGTCACATGCATGGACGAACTGATCTTCCGTGTCCTGCAGGGATCGTCCAGGCACCACCGTAGTACAACACTTCTCTAATACTATCGCTCATCTCCCTCTTCTATTAAGTCACCCGACTTGCGGGGCCGGGCAGTGTGCCTATGGTCGGTTCTCAATTGCGGTCCCACATGTGTGTGCAAACGCAATATGACACGCGTTCCATTCGGAGAGCAGCGTGCCAGGCCGACCGACTGCCTGTGGTGCGACGCAAAAGCGACGGGCGTGCTGTATACTCCGTACATGTGTACCGTCATTTTCTAGCTTTGCTCCATGGTGCAATCCATGGATACAAAATTAGTATACTGTACTATTTAAAAGTCGAGGGTGGGGCTTTTCTTGTGCGGTAGGCGTGGCAGTTCCGCCTAGTCTGTTCGACAGAGACGCGAGAAGATGTGGGAGTAGGCTGCTGCAAACGTAGGGCTGTGCGATTTGACAGCGAGTTACTGCTGGACAGGTGGGGCCTCGTGATTTGACTTGCCATTATCATTTTAACTTCGGCGCTACGACCGGTGTGAGTCTCTTGATTCCTGACCACCTCCATGCAGGTGCCTCTCCCAATGCTCCAACATGTAGTAGAGGTTGGCTCTTGCATGAGAGCCCACTTCTCCACTTTTTCCTTGCCTCTCTTTCCTCCACACATGCAAAAATGCCATGTACAGCGCACTATTGTACTTACTTGCTCCTACAGGTGCTAAGCTTGCCACATAGGCATAAAGTCTAATGTGGCAAGTTAATCAAGAAGAGAGAGACTAGTTTGGTGACCCAAGGAAGAAACGGTGCTAAGCGCGTGTACCTAGGTGAAAAGAGAATTTTGAGTCTATAGCTAATTAAATGAAGCAAACTTAGCAACAAAAAACTAATAAGCACACCATTTCATTGGAAGAGGGCACTCCTTGGCAAATGTAATAAATACTACTCCCTCTGGCCCATAATATGAAAACATTTTTGGCACTACACTAGTGTAAAAAACATTCATATATTATGGGACGGAGGGAGTACGAAGAAAGAGATAGAGAGAAGTAAAAAAATACACTTATAGCCAACCTTATAGCTAACCTTGTTGTAGTATGAGTTACTAAGTGATGACTATGTATGACATGCCAACATTAGATAGCCTAACGCACCGTGTTAAATCTCCAAGGGCGCGACCGCGCGAGCGACGCGACGGTCGTGGTAGGCGCGACCATGATACGGGCTCCTGACAGCCCTTGGATCTGAGATCAAACGGTCGCATACTAAGTTGCTAAAAATTTGCAGAATAACCCTCCAGGATAGGATATTCACCCATAGGTCTAGAATCACGCCATGCGACTGTTCGATCTTAGATCCAAGGGCTCTCGGAAGCCTGTATCATGGGAGAATGGAAGGCCACTACCCCGCCGTTTGCACGCTGGCAGTTCGCTCCTGCTCGTCCCCGCACGTCCTTTAATATTATGGCGGTTTTCTCCTAGTCGTCCCTTCCTTTCACATTACGGTAGTTCCATTAATCCTAACCCTCCTCACAAATCTATGGCGTCCCAAATCTCCATGATCGGCGGTGAGTACAAGGTTAGAACCATCACCGGTGATGAGTTCGACGTCATCTACACCTGTTCTTCCGCGATGGTGAAAGGATGCCTTTCTCGCTTCATACGCATGTTCGAAAACTCAGATGATAAGTGGGTCGCTGGGCTAGATGTTGAGTACACCACAGTCCTGGGACGAGAGAAGGATCTAAAGGACGAAGGGAGGAAGAAGCCCGCCATGATCCAGGTTTGCGTGCATGACTTATGCTTGGTCTACCACATATGGCATGTCGACGTTGAATGCCTGGACTTTAAGAACTTCCTCTAGAGCAACCTAGTCAAATTCGTTATTGTAGACTTTACGAACGACAAAGAAGTCCTGGGTCCGATAGGCCTTGTTGTAGGCAACCCCTTCGACCTCCAGAAGAATCGACTGCTGCCCTCCGGTGGCCAGCCTTCAATGTTGACCCTGGCAGGAGCCATGGTTCATCCTTCGTACGGTAAACTGGAGAAACCTCCATACACGTTTCATCGTTATGCATGGCAGCGGAATGTACTAGATATAGACCACATCCACTATGCTGTAATGGATGGCTACCTTTGTTTCAATATCTAGAAGGGTTGGATGAAGAGCAAGAGCCAAGTGTGCGGTTCAAGCAAAGAAGTATCGGCAAAGAAGAAGAGGGATAATGACGAGGTCGAGGACGTGGACGAGGACTCCGAGTATGGTGGAAGTGTCGTTGTCATGGTGGTTCTAATGCAGTGTGTACCGTAATAGTTGCAAAGTTTTCTTTTCAGGTGTGCTTAGTTTAATTTGAGGGGTGTGTTGTGCTGAGCCCCCAGCGGAACTATGTTATGTTTCTTCTTGTTACTTTAACTCTTCAGTACGTACATACTAGTATTTCTTACATTTCATCTTTTAGTTGGTATAGCACTACCACTCGTTTCTTCACATTACGTAGGTACAATATATATGGCCAACATCATATAGCCAGCAGTTTAGTTGTCAAAAAAATTCAGGGTGCTTAGTTTTGTCAAAGAATTCTAGGATGCTTAGTTTTTATTTGAGTGGTGGGTTGTGCTGGACACCATTATTGTGACTAGCCTTTTTAATAGTACTATATGCATAATTTGGCAACGAGCGCTCTCTATATGTACCACCTTTTTTTTAATTTCAAGTGTTGCTCCATGGCGCAATCCATCGATACTAGTACTAATGTACAAAAGTATACATTTTTTTAAAAGCCTAGAGGGCGGGGCAGTCTAGCTTGGTCGGTTTCACGAGAGGCGAGGGCCTTTGTGATTTGACGGCTCATTACTGCTTGAAGGCGGGGCCTTGTGATTTGACTGCTCTTATAAATGCGTCGACGACTTGAGGAGGAGCAAAGAACTGTGCGGTATACTCAAGTTTTCCACTGGAGTAGTACTACGACGGAGGAGCATGAAACACGGCAGCCAGTGCCATATGGCGATAAAAATGATGTAATTTTCTAGTCATCTCATTGTTAGCATTATTCTATCCATTCCCTCAAAAAAAGCATTGTTCTATTCATGCCTCGTAGAGAACGTGACACGTGCGGCGGTACACCCGAAGCAAAAGATGAAACACAGGAGCAAAAGAAGAATGAAGATTATAATCCCAAATGATCTAATTCGCCGCGGAGTTGTAACTGCTTCTCCATCGCCTCCATTACCTCCATCTCCTTGCGTGTCTCCTCCGCCATCTTCTTCATTCTGTCCATGACGCGGGATTTCTCGACGCGAGCCTTCGTCATCTTTTCCACGGCCGCATTACGTACCTTAACAGCAGTTAGGTGCTCGATGTGGAGCTTTGCCGACACCTCCTTCTGTTCCATGACGTGGGCCTGCAGCATCTTCATCGAGTAACTACTATTCTCATGCAGCTTCTTCCAGTCGGCGTTCTTCTCCTTCAACAGGTCGAGCTCATGGCAGAGCTTCGCTTTGTCCTCCTGAAGTTGCAGGATTTGGTTGGTAGCCTTCTTCTCTGAGGCATTGCTCTTCTTTAGCAGCATCACCAAGCCGGCGGTCAACTCCCCCTGCTTATTGGGCTCAGCGGGCATGTCGTCGAGGCTCTCCTTCAGCAGCTCCACCGAGCCTTAGATGAACTCCTTCTACTTATTGAGGTGCTTATTGAGCTGATCGGGCATGCCGTCAAGGGATAACGACTCCTACGCCGCCGGCTCGGCATGTTCGCCTCTACGGCTAGGGCTCTCCTTGGAGCCATCACTTGCACGTGAGAGATCTTTCTAGGTCTCTACGTGGCGGCGAGCCCTCTTATTTTCCGCAGCCTTGGTTGCCTCTCCCTTGTTGCGAGTAGTTCTTGACTTAGGGCTCTGCTCACCGCCATGGCAAGGACGGACGAAGAAGAAGAACTTATGAGGAGGAAAGGTAGAGTAATTTCCGGTTAGGTAGTTCCCCTTTTTATAACCTAAGTACTAGCACTAGTACTAATACCTGCATAGTGGGAACACATTCAGGTTTGGTACATACTAGTAGGTGTGAGCAGGCTTTCGAATGGGATGGGAACAAGGTAAAGATTAATTTATGTTTTTGGTTTCGAGTCCCGAAACGGCGCCCGATGAGTTTAGTGGAACATAAATTTCAAGTAGACTACACTGCTCAAATGCGTAAATATTATGTTACTGTCAAAAATTGGCCCAAAATACGAAGGAGACCAATGGAAGTACTACTAGCAACCCATGATTTAACTACTCGCATGCGCATAGTGGAGTAGTAATGTCTTTGTTCCGCCCTCACGTCCACTCAATTTGCACACGCTGTATTAATTGACCATCAATGAAGTGAACGACTTTATACGTGTCAAATTATCACATGGGTTGGATCTTGGTACAAAATTGCGTCCGCCCGTGTACCTGCGTGTGCGTGCAAGGGAATGATTGCGTGCGTGGCGTGCGTGCACATCTTCGCTTCATGCATGTACCGACAGTATGGCTCAGGGAGGATGAGTACATTCTTCTGGAACCAGCAGCACGTCAATGTGATCAATCCAGACAAGGAGGTCGCGACTACGTCTCCACATGTGCCACGTGGCTTCATGAATGTAGCGTGCCATTAGAATTCTAATTTACGTGTTTTAAACATACTCGAAGTACTAGTAAGGTACACGTGCATTGCACGCATCAGATTTTGCAACCAAATTATGAATAAATACCACACTATAGCATGTAAGCTCTGAGTCAAATATGCCTGATGTAGACCTTTGTTTAACTCTTATAGTTCATCTCATTCAAATTCAATTAGTTTTTTATAAAAAATCTAGGGCCTCTTGGATTCGTAGGATTTCCAAAAGGCAGGAATAGGAAAAACATGAGATTGTAGTGGAATGTCGTCTTGAATCCTACAGGATTGTACGAGTGTTTGATTATGCATAGAAAAAACGCAGAATTCTTTCAAAGCGGTTTGACTGGATGGGATTTTTGCTATGAAATCTAGTGCAAATGAATCATATGGAAAAATTCCTATGGTTTACAATCCTACGAATCAAACAACCAAAATAGGAAAATTTCCTAAGGATTAGAACCCTCCAAAATTCCTTTGAGAATCCTTTGAATCAAAGAAGCCCTTAATCTATTTTATGATTCATGGAATTGTGCGTAGTAAATCATGAAGTAAAAACAAATAATGGCAATTCAACTAGAAAAAAAAAGTTTGGGCAGTTATGATACGGAAGATTCTAGAACAAAAGAGAACCACTGTTGTTTTGAGGTTTGTGCATTATGCTTAAGTTCAACCATGGAGTCTGCTAGATTGTACATGTTGCAAAATCCGGTGGGGGGCTAGAATATGGTGCGAGGGGCCGAGTGGAGGGAGACTATGAAGGAGTGCACAAGTGCGAGATCTATATTTAGAGAGAGGGGGCGAGAACGTGCGCTGTTGCGTGCAGTGGCAGAGCCATGAAAAATAAATGAGCTAGGGGGCCAAGCATTGCTAATCCTTTACGAGGAGGGTCAATTCATGAACTTAAACAATTTTTAGCAGCAATTGTGTAATGATCACATTCATATTAGCCTCGATATATAGTGATGTTAGGGGGGCAGGGCCCTTGCTGCCCCCTTTCTTCGCCATTGTGCGCGCATCTGAGAGATGAAGCGGAAGGCATGGATGATGAGAGGGGGACATTGGATATATAATTAATGTGGGTGTATTAGCTATATAGGTTAATCCTATATAGAGAGGTATAGATTGATCGATGTGGACGTGGGAAAGAGGGTGAGACCTCACTGGATATATCGATTGATAGGTTTGTGTGGAAAACTATGAAAGACCTAGCTATATACACACATACATAGAGGAACATCGATCGTTGTGCATGCATGCGTAAGAGATAAAGAATGCCCAATATGATGGAGAGGGGGGGTGTGTGGGTGTGTGCCTTCATGGGAGACCGACCTGAAGAAAAAGATTGCATGTGTGCGAAGGATAATGCCGACTGGTAGTGTGTGTGCATGCATGTACAAGAGAAAGTTAGTGGTACAATTATAACGAGAAGACGACTGTGTGGGTGTAGAAGACTAGCCGAGGTCATAATCAATGTAAAGTTGAATTCAAATATTTGAATAAGAGATCCTGATGTTTGAAACCCATGAATGCATGAATATAACGGAGATCTGCGCGGTGTGGTTTGGAAACGAGCATGTTGTAACGTATACACATTGAACAAGGTCAGACTGATTTGAATTTGAGATACCGATGGCAGACATCATTTGGCCACGTCGCATCCGTGCATGGACACACTATTATGATTGGAGATGATGGGTGGCTTTCGCATCACATATCTATATCTATACCCCTATATATATTATATATATTATATTTATTTTTATTGTGTGCAGGTAACTTTAACTTTGAAAGATGGTCGTTGGATGAGGCGAATCCGATGGTCCAAAGATGGCAAATTTGAGCACTATTGGTTGTTGGATATCATCTAGATTCCACCAGATTTCGCCACATGTATAATCTAGAAGACTCCATGGTTGAACTTAAGCATAATGCACAAACATCAAAACATAAGCACTTCTTGTTTGTTCTAGAATCTTCCGTATGAGAATTGCCCAAATGTTTTTCTACATGATTTGCCATTATTTGTTTTTACTTTATGTCTTACAGCGCACAATTCCATGAATCTTAAAATAGATTAGCTTTCTTATAAAAACTAGATGATTTCGAATGAAATGAACTATAAGAATTAAACGAACATCTACATCATGCATATATGACTCAAAGCTTACATGCTATAATGTGGTATTTATTCATATTTTGGTTGCCAAATCTCATGCGTGCAATGCACGTGTACCTTACTCTAGTCTAAATGGTGTTTGTGTGTGTGTTGTGCATGCTGAGGTGCAAATTGTCTTTTTTTGGGTACACGTTAAGCTTGTTCTCCCGTAATTTCAAGCCACTCCTTGTTATGCTGAAAATTCAAGCTAGCGTCTCTATCTATCGTGCTGCGAAACTCCCGCCTCTTCAACCCGCACCTTGTTAGCCCGAAATATTTAAGATATATCTTTGTCTCGTTGTGCTCCGACAACTCCCTCCATCTCAATCCGCGCCTTGCTATTCCAAAATTACAATGCGCACGAAAACTCCCACCTCCTGTGAAATTCCGACACGCGAAATGCCCGTGGTACCCTTGAACCGAAAGAACCGCCTCAAATCGGTGGGGGTACTTTTGTAACTTACCCCACATTTCGGACAAGCGCGTCGCTAAGCCATGGTTCCCCACTGCCATCCCATCCGCCCACCCATTCATACACCGAGGCTGCGAAAACCCGCGATGAAGCCCCACACCATGCTCCGTCCGCCACCTAGCCGGAGCCTCTTCCCCGACGATGTCGTCCACAGCAACACCTC
>NC_057810.1:8994133-8998305 GCF_018294505.1 Triticum aestivum
ACCAGAGATGAAAAAGTCAGTCGACTAACGTGTAGCCTCACCTTGCTAGTGCTTTTAGTTTCAACAGTAAAATTCAGTTTCAAGAGAAAAATTCAGTTTCGATAGTTAAGTTCAGTTTCGACAGTTAAAATCATTTTCGACAGTTAAATTCAAAGATGAGCGGTTGATGTATTTTACATCTAGAACTTTGTGGTTATGTATTTTACGTCATGTATTGGAGATGCTATTAGAATTCCACTCAGGTTAACATTGTCTCTCTTGTCTTGCTTCAGCCTCGGCGTCGTACAACTCATCGGAGCTGCTGCAATGACGAAACCCTCCATCACTACGGAGCAGTACGTCGGGCTCCATCTCCAGACGCCTAAAATCTTCTTGCCCTCCTCCGACAGCCAAGTCAGCTAGAGCATCCTCACTGTCCAACCCAATCACGCTGAGATCGACATGGCTTCGCCAAAGAGGTTGTACACTTGTTGCATCTCTTTTTTACTCTACATGTTATATATATTATACACTGAGCACACGTAGTAACGGGGAATACGATTATTTTATCCTACTATATGACAAGCAGTGAGGTACCAGGCAACTTAGCTATCTGTGATGGACTCTCTTGAACGCCATCATTATTTATCTCTGCGCGTTTGAGCTGTGCATTTGTCGATGGTCCTGGGAGTTGAGCTATAGTATGACAGTGGTCTGGGTCCAAAGTAATAGAAGTAGCACAAAAATATTTTTTTAGTGTAGGATTTTCCTTGCTCAAGCTTGCCTACTAGAATCGCCAGTGCTTGAAAAGGAAAAGTGAATGAAAAACATAGTGTAGGATTTGTTCGCCATTGGAAAGTTTCCTATGGTACTACTTTTCATGAATTTGGTGCAAAGGAATGGAGCAAAGGAAAACTGTAGGATTTGTTCATTTAGTGTCTCCTTGAAAGAAAAACCGTAGGATTTCTAATTTCCACTTGTCCTCCTTTTCATATTCCTATTCATCAAGCACAAGACTAAGATATAGTAGCATAATAGCATTATAACCGTACATTTTCTTGTGGTTTGACTTAATCTCATCATGCATTTTTGCATCCTGTGATCTTCCAATTGTTGTGAATCAAACACACAGATTGGCAGAAATCTTGTGTTTTTAAATTCTCTGTTTTGCACGTGCATTCCTATCCTATTCCTGTCCATTTCCTATCCCTGCATTGTTAGAATCCTCAAATTCAAACAAGCCCTTACTCAATTACTTCTGTTACAGATATGTGTCAAAGAAAACCTTGTGTGGTTTGTCCTGCTCCTGTGGCGTTGTGTGTTCCACCACAGCTCAGTTGCTCCAACGATGGAAGGGTTCACCACAGCAGGGATCCGCTCTCCAGACTGTCTTTCGCCGACTCAGATCTTCTTCCCCACCGCCGGCAGCCACGACAACAGCATTACCATCATCAACTAAGCAGATGACCTTGAGGACTACATGGGTCCGCAAGAGAGGTCGCACTATTCCGTGTATGGTTACGTTATGCATCGCTTAATATGATGACATGCTACATTATCGTTGTGTTCACCTATTAGACTCCGAGTCAGGTCCAAACTAATGTTGAAACTTGAGTTTTTAAATGGTTGTGGGGTACACATTGGGGCAGCAATCAGTACTATCTATCTACTATCTGGTTAATCTCGGGTGTCTACTATGAGTTTCATGTTGGGTGCAAACAAACATTAAAGGAGCCATTATCTGTATTTTTTAACTAAAGCTATTATCTGCCTGCTATCATTAGTTTTGGGTCTATCCACAGTTTGCTACCATCACTCTGGATTTGTGCATGCATTCCTTACATAATCTCACTATGTTTTATTCCTGTGCATGCCAGTTATTGTACACAATGGAACTGATCATGTAGAGCAAAAGAGACGAGCCTTGCGTGGCAATAAAATTTCATGCAGACGTCGCTCCATGGTGGGCGCAAAGGCAGCCCCCCTCCACCCATTTCGGATCATAATCAAGAGGAAGATAACTGTTCTAACGGGGATTGCGAAGGAGAAGACCACTCCTATTTACCCCATGAGGTCTTCGCTCTAACTTGGCATGATGATGTTGGTAATATCATGCATATGGTGCCTTACGTTGCTTACTGTATACATCAAAGATTTCATCTGCTTAGTTTAGACATGATTTGTGTCAATGCCATCTGTTTAGTTTCTTTATTGTATATGTGAATCATGCAATGCCATCTTGTTTAGCCAGGCATCATATATGTTAATTTTGCAATGACACCCTGGTTAGCTAGTCATCTTATATGTGAATTATATCGTGCTATCATTTTTTTATTACGTGTTAAATTTGTCAACAATTTTAGTACATTCAATTACTCTTCCTGTGCATTAGCCATTCAGCACGGTCATGGAAAAATATGGAGGGGAAACAGGGTCTCCAGAGCAGACAACGCTATCTGATGAAGCGCAGGTCTTGCTGGTTACCGATAGCTCCTCGGAGGAGGATTCAGAGACAGATGACTAGTCATATCCCCCCCCCCCGAGGTGCATGCTCTAACTTGGCAGGGTTATGTTGCTCATGTCGTGCGTATGGTAACTTGCATTGATATGTCATTTGCTTAGTTTAGACATGCTCTATGTGAATGCCACCTGTTTAGTGTCTAATTACCATATATGTGAATTATGCAATGCCATCTTGTTGCAAGACCTTATATATGTGAAAATTATGCAATGTTATCTCATTGCAAGGCATTATGTATGTGAATTATGCAATGTCATGCTGTTTAGGCAAGCGTCATATATGTCAATTATATAATGCCATCCTTTTTTTGTATTTCTCATTGCTTTTGTCGACAATGTTTGTATATTCAACTGCTCTTCCTATGCATCAGCCATTTGAATTGGTGATGGAGAAATCTGGAGTGAAAACAAGGTCTTCAGAGCAGACAATGCTACCTGCTGAAGCAGATATCTTGCTAGTTACAGATAGCTCTTCAGAGGAGGATTCAGAGGCAGATGACCAGTCCTATTATCCCCCTGAGGTGTATGCTCAAACTTGGCAGGGTTATATTACTCATATCATGCATATGTTGTATTGCAATCCTTAGTTTTTACATCATATACACAATATTGAATGCCATCTCCTTAGTTGACACATCATATATGCGATTGCCCTCTGCTCACTTCCTTAGTATATAAATCATATATTTGAATTATGTCATGCCATGATGTTTACATAGACAGCATGTATCTGAATTATGTCATGCCATGATGTTTTCTTCCCTACTATCCATTGGACCTGTCTATCTTACAATGTCTGTACATTCAATTACTTTTCTTGTTTATCAGCCATTTCAATTGGAGGGAGTGATGGAAGTATCCATTGGAGTAAAAACACGGTCTTCAGAAGAGATCATGCTACCAGTCGATGCAGATAGAACCACGGTTGTACTTGCCCAAGAACCAGCCCCACCACACATAACCCTCACTCATGCAGATTGTACCCCTACCCAGTTGGACAGAGAAATAGCTACACCCCTTCTAACCCCAACCCCAGCAGATAGTAACCCGGTTCCTGTTGACACATCACCGTCACCACCACAGAGCACCCAAACATGAGCAGTTAGTAAGGCAACTGCAGTGCCCAAAGCACGAGGACAACCACTCCAAACCCCAAGTCAACGCTTAAAGCAGAAGAAGAATTGTTCTCAGGTCAGGTTCCATAGCTATGGTTCATACTACTTTGCTCTTGCATCACTGTATTTACTCATACCAACTAATTTCAAATTTGAAGGATGCAATTGAAACTCCAATGGCGCAACAGGTATGTTTTAAACCTGTTTCTTTAACGTGTTTGGTTGTTTGCTGTTGTAACTTGCTCTATGTTGATTTTAGTTTCAATTGAATAAACAGTTATGTTCTCATGCCATGCATATTACAAGTGTTGTTCTTGCTGTGTAGTTTCCCACACTTATATTCTGTCTATGCTACTTTGTCTGAAATAGATATGATTCGAACTGTATCTATCTTGATTTGGCAACATAAACTAGAATGATATAGACCATACAGTTACCATACTACATAGATATATGTTTGTTTCATGCTGTTATCCTGTCCACCTTACTACTGAACTGGTTTACCAAAATGAGTTTCATATACTACATTGTAAACCTGTGATGTGTTTGTTTGTTTCT
>NC_057810.1:8998404-8999087 GCF_018294505.1 Triticum aestivum
TTTTAGAACGCGGATAAAATATTGGAAGAGTACCCCGTTATGCAATGGTAAAGGAAGTAATGCAGATAAGGTTCAAGATAGTGGGACATCCCTGTTGGTCTCCAAGAAAGCTGATAAAAACTATATTGAAGACACTGAGACAATCCCAAAGTCCTGTCTTGATGTAGTGTTCGAGTTACTGGCTACTACTACTGGCACCATCTCTTCGAACTCGTTGCCTGAATCAGTTCGGCTTCTTGAGTCTCAACTTCAAGTTGAAAGACATCGATCAGATGTTATGCGACAGGAAACCGAAGGACTGAGGAAGTCCCTGCAGAATTCAGATGCATACTTTCTGGTGCAACAGCAAGTGTTGGAGGACTTAAGCGCCAAACAAGAGAAAGTTAATAAGCTTGCTAAGCATCTTGCCAGCATTATGGCTACCCAGGATATTGTTTCTTGAGCTCTTCTGAAGTGGTTTCAGTTCTGGACTTGTTTTGCTGCGGCATTTATATGTTGCTGTGTTCCCTATATTTGCACTGGTGGCGAACTTTGATGCCCAGTGGATGTAATATGTGTAATAGCTAAGATAGCCTAGTGTAAGTTGCTTGCTTATTTATTTCCTTATTGTCTTGTTTACTTCTTTGCTTGTAGTCAGTGCAGTTCTTTTTCCGCGGTTTGCTAGTGGCCGCAATAACCTATTT
>NC_057810.1:8999797-9002642 GCF_018294505.1 Triticum aestivum
TGGAAAATCCCCATTGGTTCGGGCTGTTAACGGGTTATCGGATCCAAAACCCGACCCAATAGCTTAACGGCGTTCCGTTATGGTGGATGCCATGTGCCTGTCACCCTTGACGAAAGCACTTCTGTGACGCGCGATTTATCGTCATGGAAGTGGACACTTCCGTGATGATAATTTTGGTAATGTCATGGAACACTTCTACGACAGCACAGGTATGACTATCCTGATTCTGTCATAAAATCGTCATGGATGTACATGCATGATGGAAAACCCGACCTACTGTGACAAACACGTATCATCACGGAAGTGTATTTTTTTGTAGTGCAAGACCGTGGCTCCGAGTACCCAAGCACAGAAGCGCACTCGGACTTCAACTCCGGAGCCGACGGAGAAAGTTGCCAAGCAACCCATGGTGGCCCCTTTGAAGCCTTGGAAGACCTTGCCCAAGATCAAGATGGACGTTCCTGTTACCTCTGGATGAGTACTCTATCTTTCTGCATTTTCTTCTGCTGATTCATACTTCTACTCTGACCGAGTGGGTTATGAACTTTTTCAGCGCTGCAACTTATGTGACTTCCATGGATGTTGACAAGGTCCCAGGTGATGAGGAGCCCGATGACGCGGACACTTCCAAAGCTGGTACGCTCTGTCCAACTTGAATTTATTCTATCGACTGGGTTGTTCGTCGATTAAACTGTTAAGGTTGCTTTTTGATGCAGCTCTACGGGACGTCGTTGAGTTTCCGGATGACGAAGAAGAAGTGCCTCTGAGGGAGAGAAGAAGGAGGGGCAGGGCCTCCAGCGGGAGGATGACCGAGGGTCATGTGCCTCAGTCGACATCGGTGCCTGAGACAGTGGTCCAGCAATCCGGAGATCGGGCTCGGACCAATGTTACCTTTGGCAATCCAATGTCGACTGACCGTCCTTCGGGGTCGACTGCTCAGGCCTCTGCCGCTCCAGTACAACTCCATTCTTCCGACCATGTGACAACTCTGACTGTGCTGCCACCATCGCTCTTCGCTGCCTACCAGACTCCAGTCGACCCACCGAGTGCTGCCAGGGAGGCCCTTCTCCAGGCAAACCTCGTGATGGAGCAGATGAAGGTGCTACATCAGGCCAGTAAGGTTGCCTACAATGCCAGCACCGCTCTGCAAGCCAACGTCACGTTAGTTGGTTTCCGACTGGTATCTTGAGTAGTGATAGTTGCGACTGTTTCTTCATTGTCTGTACGGTGTCCTTGGATGAGCGTTTTGGAACCTTTTAGGTGCATCTATCATGGGTCTGCATTTTGCTTCCAATCACCCACTGGGGTGTTTCTGACTTAGAGTTGAACAGTTCTTCCACTTGAGTCGACTAGGTTGAGTCGAGTGTTTTTCTGAATCAGTGGGGGCACGTAGAGTGCATCCACTGGGTGTAGTCCCCGAGACCGCGGTCGACTTCTGGCATTCGGCCGGGGTCTGAGAATCGCCCTTGTTTTTTTTACTCATGTTAGGCAGACCATGCCGAGTGTAGAGCCAGACCAGTGGGGGCATGCCAAATGTACCCACTGGGTGTAGTCCCCGAGACTACTGTTGAATGTTTGATTCAGCGGTAGTCTTAAAGCAACTTCCACTGTGATTGACTGTTGTTTCTGTCGACTGACATATCTTATTTGCTGACTGCAGAAGTCTTGTGATCATGGAGCCCAATTTTCTGAACTGGAGAAGAAGCAGATCATCCTCAACATTGATCTGGAACTAGCCCAGAAGAACCTCAAGAAGGCCCAGGACGAAGCAGCTATCATGGGAGGTAACCACTCGTCGACTGTCCATCTTATGACTCTATCTTTTTTTAGTCTCTTTGAACCGAGTGACTCCACTCGAACAGATGTGCGTACTGAAAACCATCAACTTCAAGCTCGCCTGAAGAATGTTATTTCTTTAGAGAAAATGAAGCAGGCTCTGGAGAAGAAGGATCAAGATCTTGCCGCGGCCCAGAAGGAGGCGCGAGAGAAAACGGCACTTGCGGACAAGAAGTTGGCCTCAGTCAACATGTTGGAAGAGGAGAACTCCAAGGTGAAGACTGTCATTTCTGAAGCTAACCAGGAGGTTGCACAACTTAAGAAAGACAAGGAAAGCTTCACTAACAAAGTTGGAAGTCTCAAGGCCAAGAAGGGCGAATTGGAGTCTTTTCTGGGGCAGCTTGCAGCGAAGTTGGTCTTGAAGCTTGAAGGTATTTTCTCTTGTTCGGCTGATTTGTTGATGCCGACTAACACGTCTTGCTAAATTGTTGACTAACTTCCCTTCCGACTATGGAGAACTTTGCCAAGACTTCGAAGCAGAAACTGGGTGGGTCGAGACACGTCTTAACCCCATAAACTCTCCTATCAAAGATGACATTGAAGTGAATGTGCTGCGGTTGGAGTCTCGCCTGGACAGTGCTGTGGATTATCTCGCTCGACTGAAGGCGGCAAAGACGCGGATTGATGCGGAACTCTGGCCTCGGACGGAACTCCCACAGGATCTCGAGTCTCTGATGACTCGCCTGAATCAAATCCCAGGTCGAGTGCGGGAATGGAAGAAGTCATCTGCTTGTTGTGGCACCGACGTTGCTCTGTCATTGGTCCGAGTGCACTGCAAGGATGTCAGAGAAGATAGGCTATTGGCCATCAAGGTTGCCAACACGAAAAAGCTCAGTTTCCAGTCCTTTAGGGACACCTTCCTTGACGCCGCCACTCGCATCGCAGACAGCATCAACCTTGATAGCTTTTGTGATCCAGCAAGTCCTTCTCTTGCTGAGTGATGAAACATTATGCCCCACATTTATTTTCCTTGAAATACCGAGTGGTTATGTAACCGTTAAACTCTTTC
>NC_057810.1:9003810-9004337 GCF_018294505.1 Triticum aestivum
GGTCACAGCTAAGCCCCACGAGTGGGAGGATTGCTCTCCACTCGGAATGTTTTTTTAACTTAGGCGAATCAGGTTCGCGGCTAAGCCACCCACTGGGGGATCAGACACAAATGATTATGGGAAATCAATCGTTAAGATAATGTAAAACTCTTGTCTTTGGTAAGAAAACTTAAGTACTCTTATTACAACTCGTCGGGTCGAGTGATTTTAGGTATAGAAAGGACGAAGCAGCTCTGTGTTGCATGCGCGTGGCTCGACCATATTATTGGTTACGTTATAGATGTGGTACGCTCCATTGTGAAGCACCTTGGTGATGATGAAGGGACCTTCCTAGGGCGGAGCAAGCTTGTGAGGCCTTTTCTGATCCACTCGGAGCACAAGGTATCCTTCCTGAAATGCTCGACATCTGACATTGCGAGTATGGAATCGATGCAGATCTTGTCCATAGATGGTCGACTGAACCAAAGCCATCTCCTGTTCCTCTTCCAGGAGATCGACTGCGTCTTCGCGTGCCTGCTCTGCTTCAG
>NC_057810.1:9004921-9005804 GCF_018294505.1 Triticum aestivum
GTAATTGTGACGCATCTCAGAAGTGTTGTTCAATCGACACCTCGTCGTCCTTGCCGATCGGGATGGAGCGTACGTTGTAATTTGACGTAGCTCAAAGGGTCCTTGCAACTTTAAGCGAGTTTGGGGTCGCAGCTAAGCCCCCCGAGTGGGAGGATTGCTCTCCACTCAGAATTTTTTAACTTAGGCGACTACGGGGTAGCAGCTAAGCCCACGAGCGGGAGGATTGCTCTCCACTCAGAATGTTTTTTTTAACTTAGGCGAGTACGGGGTCGCAGCTAAGCCCCAGAGTGGGAAGATTTCTCTCCACTCGGAATGTTCTTTAACTTAGGCGAGTACGGGGTCGCAGCTAAGCCATCGAGTGGGAGGATTGCCCTCCGCTCGGAATGTTTTTTAACTTAGACAAGTACGGGGTCACAGCTAAGCCCCCGAGTGGGAGGATTGATGTCCACTAGGAATGTTTTTAAGTTAGGAGAGTACGGGGTCGCAGCTAATCCCCCGAGTGGGAAGATTTCTCTCCACTCGGAATGGTTTTTAAGTTAGGCGAGTATGGGGTCGCAGTTAAGCCCCCGAGTGGGAGGATTGCTCTCCAGTCGGAATGTTTTTTAACTTATTCGAGTACGGGGTCGCAGCTAAGCCCCCGAGTGGGAGGATCGCTCTCCACCCGGGATGTTTTTTAAGTTAGGCGAGTACGGGGTCACAGCTAAGCCCCACGAGTGGGAGGATTGCTCTCCACTCGGAATGTTTTTTTAACTTAGGCGAATCAGGTTCGCGGCTAAGCCACCCACTGGGGGATCAGACACAAATGATTATGGGAAATCAATCGTTAAGATAATGTAAAACTCTTGTCTTTGGTAAGAAAACTTAAGTACTCTTATTACAACTC
>NC_057810.1:9006012-9006302 GCF_018294505.1 Triticum aestivum
GTTGCATGCGCGTGGCTCGACCATATTATTGGTTACGTTATAGATGTGGTACGCTCCATTGTGAAGCACCTTGGTGATGATGAAGGGACCTTCCTAGGGCGGAGCAAGCTTGTGAGGCCTTTTCTGATCCACTCGGAGCACAAGGTATCCTTCCTGAAATGCTCGACATCTGACATTGCGAGTATGGAATCGATGCAGATCTTGTCCATAGATGGTCGACTGAACCAAAGCCATCTCCTGTTCCTCTTCCAGGAGATCGACTGCGTCTTCGCGTGCCTGCTCTGCTTCAG
>NC_057810.1:9007642-9009944 GCF_018294505.1 Triticum aestivum
TGCTTGACTTTATCCTTCTACATCACGTCATCTTGCTTAATGCGTTACTCCATTCTTCTGAATTTAATACTCTAGATGCATGTTGGATAGCGGTCAATGTGTGGAGTAATAGTAGTAGATGCAGAATCATTTCGGTCTACTTGACACGGACGTGATGCCTATATTCATGATCATTTCCTTAGATGTCTTCATAATTATGCGTTTTTCTATCAATTGCTCGGCAGTAATTTGTTCACCCGCCGTAATACATGCTATGTCGAGAGAATCCACTAGTGAAACCTATGGCCCCCGGGTAGTAATCAACCCGTGCATCTGCACGGCCTAGCACTTTTAATATTAAATACGACAAAGTTGGTACAAATTAGAAATGTTGGACAGTGACACGAATATGTTGTTATGTATTATTTTTATTATAATTGTAGTTGTAGAATTAATAGTACATTGATACCCCATCCCTCTCCGTTTAGAGGGCATATCATAAAAAAAAACTTTCCTTTGAAAAGCTTATTGTCTTCGAATATGCAAATATCGCTATGCACACATTAAATTCCTTTTAATTTTTGTTCTGATCATAGAATCAATAAATGCATAAAGAAGTGAGAGGGCCAAGCATGTGGTATTATTATGTTGTCTAGCACTTATGTAGGCCTCCCTTTGATACCGTGATTTGCCCTATTAGTCCAATAAGCTGGAAAGGGGCGAGTAGACAACATGGTTACAAATGTAAACATTGTTTCGTTCATCATGTTATTCATGACTATAAGATTAGGTGCCCTATTGTAGCATATATCATCATTTATTTCCCACACCAAAAAGCACAACTCTTCCTTTTTGCCATGGAAGCATGCTATACTTTAGTCTTAAAAGCCTGTGTGGATTAGATTTTATATGTGTAAAACATCTACACTGATGTCCTCCCCAGGGAACATAGGAGAGCAGAAAATAGAATAAATTTCACCAACTTTGGTTTGATTATAAAGAATTTGTTTCCATACACAACAAAGGGCATGCATGGTTTTCAATCTAAACATGCGATATTGTAGCAAATAATATTAATCAAAAGGTATTCGTACGTTATGTTCTTGTTTGTGGAGGCATCCGTATAGAGGAGTCCATGCATATTTTAATCGGCAAAATAAACAAAAAATAAAAATGGATCGGCACAATATTTGATTGGTGGCTTTCCTTTTTGATTTGTTGGAATAGGTGGAGGCTTTCCACGTTTTTTGATTCGAGCCTTTCCTTGTTTTTTCTTTTTTAAACGTGACGAATCCTTGTTTTGTGTCACTAATATTAAACGTGTCACCCGTAAAAAAAACATTGGACGTGTTAGATGCGTTTCTTATATGGAATCGTCTGCGTTTTTTATAGGCTTTCCTTCCTAATGTATCATTGTATTAATAGATTATTTCACGGTCAATCAGCCGGATCTTGTTTTTTTCTATTCCATTTCATCGCTGTATTCTTTTTTAAAACATTTCAATGTTTGGAGATTTTAAGAGAGGCTTTCCTTCTTAATTTATGGGAAAGGGTGGAGATTTTCCTTTTTTTTTTGATGTGAGGATTTCCTTGTTTTTGCAGGTGATGCTTTCCATGTTTTGTTTTACTAATATTGGATGTGTCAGATGCGTTTTTATAGCTTTCCTTTCTTAACTTATGGCAACGGGTGGAGGCTTTCCTTTTTTTTGACGTGAGGATCTCCTAGTTTTTTTTACGTCAGGCATTCCTTGTTTAGTTTCACTAATCTGGGACTCATGTTATTCTAAAAAAAAATGGACTCATGTTAGATGTGTTTTTTATATAACGGGATCATATTCATTTTTATAGGCTTTCCTTTCTTACCTTATGGCAATGGTTAAAAAACACTTATGGGAACACGTGGAGGCTTTCCTTTTTTGAGAACTTATAGCAACACGTGAAGGCTTTCTTTTTTTGACGTGAGAATCTCCTAGTTTTTTTACAGGCGTTCTTTGTTTGGTTTCACTAATTTGACGTCAAAGGTGGTGCGTTGGAGGTGTTTGATCGGGGAAGCAAAGGAAACTACTTGAGTTTTTTTTCTAAGATGTGTTTATGTGGGACAGCCGTCAAGGACTCCTTGACCTTGACGCATGCATCCAACGGTGGAAAATAATTAATTCCAAGATCAGACGGCTAATTTTCTTAGTTTTTGAGTATTAACGTGGTAATTTGGATGGTGCCTCAAATTAGTAAATATAAGATGTAAGATCTCCTTTATTTATATCGTATCTCGTTTACTATTTTGCAATCTTTACTTTCCAATCTATACAACAAGAATATCAAA
>NC_057810.1:9010069-9015848 GCF_018294505.1 Triticum aestivum
CGTGCATTATAGGGTGGATGCTGGTGGTCCTCCCATAGAAGCAATTCTTTTTTAATCAAGAAGACATAATGCGTTTATGATCTTTAGATCATGTTGCTTATAATGAAAACCTTAGGAAAAGGGTTCCTACCGATGTTCTAGTTGATAGGATTTCTGAACTTAATGATAATTTTGCTATCCAGAACAATGGGTTAGGTTTTCTCTTGAACAAAGGCTCATGACTTTTTGCCAAAAGAATGCTTAAAATGATGAATTGGTTGTGCAATATGATGGGCCAAGGGAGGAAGCAATTCCTTCCGAACTTGATCTTCGGGACTTTTGTCCCATTAAATTTAGCCCTTTTGATTAGTTTTGCTTACCACAAAGAAAACTTCCTGCTGAACTTAGGGAGTATGAGATGAGCTTTCGCTATTTGCCCTATCATTATTATAGTATGTTATGGCGCTGCTAGAAGGAGGGCGCGAGAGGGGCGGCCAGGGGCCTTTTTCCCTACGGCCGGGCAATAGGGAAGAGATTTCCTTCTTAATTCTTGCTTCATTAGATTGATACATCTCCTCTCTTTATATAGAGAGGTTTACTTGACTCCCAAGCAAGGCTTAATTGACCCCTAAGCAAGCGACCCTTATCTGTAATTAACCCTAAGACTAATGGGCCCATTAGGCCCATTACATACTCTAACAGTACACCCCACCTGGACATGCAGCTTGTCCTCGAGCTGCAGCCTAACCAACTTATAACCATAAGTCAACGCAACACAAACCTAACACCTAAAAACAAGCCTTTTACATCTCGGATTGTTTTATTATTCTCAACCTGAAATTGACTGGGACGCTTTATTTTGGACCCCTTAACAAAAAGTGGACACCATCCGCACGCTGAACGTGCACGTGTACAGCCACCTGCACCCCATGCACACCACCTGGACAAAAGGTGTGCATGTGTATGACCACCTGGAAGTGATAGCAAGACGGACCAGCAGAGGTGCCCTCGCGGCAGCCGATGGCGGAATGTAGTGATGCTACGCGGTGCGCTGCTGTCGGTGACACCATGCCTTCTTCCTGCCGGGCAGCTGTTTGTTTGCACCGCACAGGGAAGAGTGAAGGGCTTGCGATGGAGAATGACGAGGAGTGGTGCGCCCCCCCCCCCACAATCGTCGTTGTCGCAGAGTTTGAGGTCGCTTCCCGCGGGGAAAACAGCATGCCTGCCGCCCATGGGGGAAACCGCATGCCCAAGGTCCCCGATGCAGCGGATGAGATCGAGGTCCTTTGCGCAGCGAAGGGAAACTTGGAGGAGCGGCAGCTGCAGACCACGCATCTCCCACACATGCCGACGCGCTATGAGGCCGCGCGCAGCAGCCTGCAGCCTCACCTCCGCCAACACATGGCAGGTAGATATCCAAGACGGAAACGGTGACGGAGACGGCGGGGACTGGACTTGGTGAAGCGGAACTCCCGCGGGTGCGGTCGATGTGGGATCAAAGCTGACCGGCGGTGGCTACTGCAGCTGCACCGGCTGCTGCGACGGAGTGCCGGGCACGACGGAGGCTGCCAGGAGCGGCGGCAGCCACTACAGCCAGGGCTGGGTGGTGGTGGTGATGATTGGAAGCTGCTGCGACTACTGAAGTGGCCTGGCGAGCGCGGCGAAGGCCGCCTGCTGCAGTGGCTGCCACGACAGCCACAATGGCGCGGGGGCGGCGATGGGCGCTGGAGGCGCGGCGGGAGACGGCGCCGGCCACTGTGGGACGGCGGCGGTAGCTGCAGGTGGGGCTGCAGTGTCCCAGCGAATGCCGCGGAGGCCCCTGGATGCGGCGAGTACCACGGAAGGGCCGCCGGCCCGGTGACGGCGGTCAGCGGCAGGGGCGGCGGTGGCCCGTAGGGGCTGGCCAGGTACAGTCGGATCCCCTGGACGGCTGTGACGAGGTCGTTGAGGACCCCAGTGATCTACTCCGGGGTGTAGGCGGCGGCTGGTGGTGCGGTGCAGGGCGCCGTCATCTGGGCGGTGGCAGCGCCGGAGGATGCGACTAGCGGCACGGACGGGGAGGGCAGCGGCGAGGTGTAGATGGCCAGCGGCGTGGTGGTGACGGTCGGCAGCTACAGCGACGGGGTGGGCGGCGGCGAAGACATGATCGGAACTGAGCGCTCTAATACCAAATTGTTATGGTGCTGTTAGAAGGAGGGCGCGAGAGGGCCGGCAGGGGGCCTTTTTGCCCGCGGACGAGCAAGAGGGAAGGGATTTCCTTCTTAATTCTTGCTTCATTAGATTGATACATCTCCACTCTTTATATAGAGAGGCTTACTTCAGTCCCAAGCAAGGCTTACTTGACCCCTAAGCAAGCGACCCTTATCTCTAATTAACCCTAAGACTAATGGGCCCATTAGGCCCATTACGTACTCTAACACAATACATAGATCTATTCGTGTTTTAATGACTAGCTAGGGCCGTTAAACGATAGAGCTTGTTGGGAGGCAAATCCAATTTTATTTTTGTTCTTTAATTTTTGCTCCTGTTTAGTAATAAATAATTCATCTAGCTTCTGGTTAAATGTGGTTTTATGTTTTAATTAGTGTTTGTGCAAAGTAGAACCTTCGGGAAGACTTGGGTGAAGTCTTTGTGATCTTGCTGTAAAAAACTGAAACTTTTGCGCTCACGAGAATAGCTGTCATTTTTTACAAAAGAGTGCTTGTAGGTTGATTCTTTTTGCAGATGATTAATAGAAAAATTCCTCACGTCCACCGAATTATAGATCGCTATAGACTTTTTTGTTTTTTGAGCGATTCTATTTTTCGTGTGTTGTTTACTTATTTTGATGAATCTATGAGTAGTATCGGGGGGTATGAACCATAGTTAAGTTGGAATACAGTAGGTTTAACACCAATATAAATAAGAATGAGTAGTATCGGGGGGTATGAACCATAGAGAAGTTGAAATATAGTAGGTTTAACACACAAGCGCTACAACTAATTAGCAGTAGCACTAGAAGGCTTTCTTTTTTTGATCTAATTAGCAGTAGCACTACAACATTAAATTCTAACAAAAATCACTATACATTGCATATTAGAAGCTATTCTAAAATCTTAAATGCTAGTAAAATTCAAACATATACCTCTCCCCTTTGCTAGCCCTTCCCCTTGTTTATTCTTGCCTTGCCGGTCATGAAGGATGTGGAGCTGGTAACCACCGCGCCGTGCCGCCGTCCACTAGGCCGCGGCCACAGCCGCCCTATCGCTTGCTCGACATCCAAAGCCGCCCTCCGTAGCTCCGCCATTTACCGCCGTCTCGTTGTCCGCCACTCTGCGTTTCACATACTTCTTCAACATTTTTCAAGTACCCATTCAATTTTTAAATACTCATTCAACGTTTTTCAAATACTTGTTCAACATTTCTAATACTTATTCAACATTTTCTTGACGTGAGAATCTCCTAGTTTTTTTACAGGCGTTCTTTGTTTGGTTTCACTAATTTGACGTCAAAGGTGGTGTGTTGGAGGTGTTTGATCGGGGAAGGAAAGGAAACTACTTGAGTTTTTTTTTCTAAGATGTGTTTATGTGGGACAGCCGTCAAGGACTCCCTGACCTTGACGCATGCATCCAACGGTGGAAAATAATTAATTCCAAGATCAGACGGCTAATTTTCTTAGTTTTTGAGTATTAACGTGGTAATTTGGATGGTGCCTCCAATTAGTAAATATAAGATGTAAGATCTCTTTTATTTATATCGTATCTCGTTTACTATTTTGCAATCTTTACTTTCCAATCTATACAACAAGAATATCAAAAATATTTACTTTACTATCTATATTAGATCTCACTTTTGCGAGTGACCGTGAACGGATTGACAACCCCTTTATTGCGTTGGTTGCAAGGTTCTTGATTGTTTGTGTAGGTACTAGGTAACTTGTGTGTCGTCTCCTACTGGATAGATACCTTGGTTCTCAAAACTGAGAGAAATACTTACGCTACTTTGCTGCATCACCCTTTCCTCTTCAAAGTAAAAACCAACGCAAGCTCAAGAGGTAGCAGGAAGGATTTCTGGCACCATTACCGGGGAGATCTACACCAAGTCAAGACATACCAAGTACCCATCATAAACTATTCCCCCTCCCATTGCATTATTTTCCATTCGCCTCTCGTTTTCCTCTCCTCCACTTCTAAATCGATTTACGAAAACCTTTGCATTTTATTCGCTCCTCTTCCATTCATCTCTTTTCGCTTGTCTCTTGTGTGTTCGTTCGTTAGTGCAGTTTGTTGCCAGCATGTCTGAAACTGGGGAGGTTATCATTGATAGTAGTCACAACGGGGGAAACTTTGATGCTTTTGATAATCCTCATGAAGAACCTACTATTTTACGTACTAAAAAGTTCTATATTGGTAGTGGTAACATTATTGGAAAAAGAGTTATTCAAGATTTCTTTACGTGTGCCAGTGCTTGGCCACTATGGGTGGATCCATTCTTCATAGAACTAGTAGTCTTGCGGATGCTATATCTTTGCTCGTAGTTGAACTTGAAAGACAATTTATCCACATGCATTCTTGCATACAGAGGATTTTTCTAGAGTTTTCAAATATTGAGCATTCTTCTATTAAGCGAATGGCTACCATCTTTCTAGCACATGAGTTCAGATTTTTAATGAAAGAAGCCAATGAAATTTTCGTGCATTATAGGGTGGATGCTGGTCGTCCTCCCATAGAAGCAATTCTTTTTAATCAAGAAGAATAATGCGTTTATGATCTTTAGATCATGTTGCTTATAATGAAAACCTTAGGAAAAGGGTTCCTACCGATGTTCTAGTTGATAGGATTTCTGAACTTAATGATAATTTTGCTATCCAGAACAATGGGTTAGGTTTTCTCTTGAACAAAGGCTCATGACTTCTTGCCAAAAGAATGCTTATAATGATGAATTGGTTGTGCAATATGATGGGCCAAGGGAGGAAGCAATTCCTCCCGTGCTTGATCTTGGGGACTTTTGTCCCATTAAATTTAGCCCTTTTGATTAGTTTTGCTTACCACAAAGAAAACTTCCTGCTGAACTTAGGGAGTATGAGATGAGCTTTCGCTATTTGCCCTATCATTATTATAGTATGTTATGCCGCTGCTAGAAGGAGGGCGCGAGAGGGGCGGCCGGGGGCCTTTTTCCCTACGGCCGGGCAATAGGGAAGAGATTTCCTTCTTAATTCTTGCTTCATTAGATTGATACATCTCCTCTCTTTATATAGAGAGGTTTACTTGACTCCCAAGCAAGGCTTAATTGACCCCTAAGCAAGCGACCCTTATCTGTAATTAACCATAAGACTAATGGGCCCATTAGGCCCATTACATACTCTAACAGTACACCCCACCTGGACATGCAGCTTGTCCTCGAGCTGCAACCTAACCAACTTATAACCATAACTCAACGCAACACAAACCTAACACCTAAAAACAAGCCTTTTACATCTTGGATTGTTTTATTATTCTCAACCTGAAATTGACTGGGACGCTTTATTTTGGACCCCTTAACAAAAAGTGGACACCATCCGCACGCCGAACGTGCACGTGTACAGCCACCTGGACCCCATGCACACCACCTGGACAAAAGGAGTGCATGTGTATGACCACCTGGAAGTGATCGCAAAAGGGACCAACAGAGGTGCCCTCGCGGCAGCCGATGGCGGAATGTAGTGGTGCTACGCGGTGCGCTGCTGTCGGTGACACCAAGCATTCTCCCTGTTGGGCAGCTGTTTGTTTGCACCGCACAAGGAAGAGTGAACGGCTTGCGATGGAGAATGACGAGGAGGGGT
>NC_057810.1:9016122-9069078 GCF_018294505.1 Triticum aestivum
GTCGCAGAGTTTGAGGTCGCTTCCCGCAGGGAAAACAGCATGCCCGCCGCCCGTGGGGGAAACCGCATGCCCAAGGTCCCCGATGCAGCGGATGAGATCGAGGTCCTTTGTGCAGCGAAGGGAAACTTGGAGGAGCGGCAGCTGCAGACCATGCATCTCCCACACATGCCGACGCGCTACGAGGCCGCGCGCAGCAGCCTGCAGCCTCACCTCCGCTGACATGTGGCAGGTAGATATCCAAGACGGAAACGGTGACGGAGACGGCGGGGACTAGACTTGGTGAAGCGGAACTCCCGTGGGTGCGGTCGATGTGGGATCAAAGCTGACCGGCGGTGGCTGCTGCAGCTGCACCGGCTGCTACGATGGAGTGTCGGGCACGACGGAGGCTGCCAGGAGCGGCGGCAGCCACTACAGCCAGGGCTGGACGGTGGTGGTGATGGATGGAAGCTGCTGCGACTGCTGAAGTGGCCCGGCGAGCACGGCGAAGGCCGCCTGCTGCAGTGGCTGCCACGGCAGCCACAATGGCGCGGGGGCGGCGATGGGCGCTGGAGGCGCGGCGGGAGCCGGCGCCGGCCACTGTGGGGCTGTAGCGTCCCAGCGAACACCGCGGAGGCCCCTGGATGCGGCGAGTACCACGGAAGGGTCGGCGGCCCGGTGGTGGCGGTCAGCGGCAGGGGCGGCGGTGGCCCGTAGGGGATGGCCAGGTACAGTCGGATCCCCTGGACGGCTGTGACGAGGTCGTTGAGGACCCCGGTGATTTCCTCCGGGTTGTAGGCGGCGGCTGGTGGTGCGGTGCAGGGCGCCGGCATGTGGGCGGTGGCGGCGCCGGAGGATGCGACCAGCGGCACGGACGGGGAGGGCAGCGACGAGGTGTAGATGGCCAGCAGCGTGGTGGTGACGGTCGGCAGCTAAAGCGACGGGGTGGGCGGCGGCGAAGACATGATCGAAACTGAGCGCTCTGATACCAAATTGTTATGGTGCTGCTAGAAGGAGGGCGCGAGAGGGCCGGCCGGGGGCCTTTTTGCCCGCGGACGAGCAAGAGCGAAGGGATTTCCTTCTTAATTCTTGCTTCATTATATTGATACATATCCACTCTTTATATAGAGAGGCTTAATTGACTCTCAAGCAAGGCTTACTTGACCCCTAAGCAAGCGACCCTTATCTCTAATTAACCCTAAGACTATGGGCCCATTAGGCCCATTACGTACTCTAACACAATACATAGATCTATTCGTGTTTTAATGACTAGCTAGGGGCGTTAAACGATAGCGCTTGTTGGGAGGCAAACCCAATTTTATAGGCTTTCCTTTCTTACCTTATGGCAATGGTTAAAAAACACTTATCGGAACATGTGGAGGCTTTCCTTTTTTGAGAACTTATAGCAACACGTGAAGGCTTTCTTTTTTTGACGTGAGAATCTCCTAGTTTTTTTACAGGCGTTCTTTGTTTGGTTTCACTAATTTGACGTCAAAGGTGGTGCGTTGGAGGTGTTTGATCGGGGAAGGAAAGGAAACTACTTGAGTTTTTTTTCTAAGTTGTGTTTATGTGGGACAGCCATCAAGGACTCCTTGACCTTGACGCATGCATCCAACGGTGGAAAATAATTAATTCCAAGATCAGATGGCTAATTTTCTTAGTTTTTGAGTATTAACGTGGTAATTTGGATGGTGCCTCGAATTAGTAAATATAAGATGTAAGATCTCCTTTATTTATATCGTATCTCGTTTACTATTTTGCAATCTTTACTTTCCAATCTATACAACAAGAATATCAAAAATATTTACTTTACTATCTATATTAGATCTCACTTTTGCGAGTAACCGTGAACGGATTGACAACCCCTTTATTGCGTTGGTTGCAAGGTTCTTGATTGTTTGTGTAGGTACTAGGTAACTTGTGTGTCGTCTCCTACTGGATAGATACCTTGGTTCTCAAAACTGAGAGAAATACTTACGCTACTTTGCTGCATCACCCTTTCCTCTTCAAAGTAAAAACCAACGCAAGCTCAAGAGGTAGCAGGAAGGATTTCTAGCACCGTTACCGGGGAGATCTACACCAAGTCAAGACATACCAAGTACCCATCATAAACTATTCTCCCTCGCATTACATTATTTTCCATTCGCCTCTCGTTTTCCTCTCCTCCACTTCTAAATCGATTTACGAAAACCTTTGCATTTTCTTCGCTCCTCTTCCGTTCATCTCTTTTCGCTTGTCTCTTGTGTGTTCGTTCATTAGTGCGGCTTGTTGCCAGCATGTCTGAAACTGGGGAGGTTATCATTGATAGTAGTAACAACGGGGGAAACTTTGATGCTTTTGATAATCCGCATGAAGAACCTACTATTTTACGTACTAAAAAGTTCTGTATTGGTAGTGGTAACATTATTGGAAAAAGAATTATTCAAGATTTCTTTACTTGTGCCAGTGCTTGGCCACTATGGGTGGATCCATTCTTCATAGAACTAGTAGTCTTGCGGATGCTATATCTTTGCTCGTAGTTGAACTTGAAAGACAATTTATCCACATGCATTCTTGCATACAGAGGATTTTTCTAGAGTTTTCAAATATTGAGCATTCTTCTGTTAAGCGAATGGCTACCATCTTTCTAGCACATGAGTTCAGATTTTTAATAAAAGAAGCCAATGAAATTTTCGTGCATTATAGGGTGGATGCTGGTCGTCCTCCCATAGAAGCAATTCTTTTTTAATCAAGAAGACATAATGCATTTATGATCTTTAGATCATGTTGCTTATAATGAAAACCTTAGGAAAAGGGTTCCTACCGATGTTCTAGTTGATAGGATTTCTGAACTTAATGATAATTTTGCTATCCAGAACAATGGGTTAGGTTTTCTCTTGAACAAAGGCTCATGACTTTTTGCCAAAAGAATGCTTATAATGATGAATTGGTTGTGCAATATGATGGGCCAAGGGAGGAAGCAATTCCTTCTGAGCTTGATCTTGGGGACTTTTGTCCCATTAAATTTAGCCCTTTTGATTAGTTTTGCTTACCACAAAGAAAACTTCCTGCTGAACTTAGGGAGTATGAGATGAGCTTTCGCTATTTGCCCTATCATTATTATAGTACGTTATGGCCCTGCTAGAAGGAGGGCGCGAGAGGGGCGGCCGGGGGGCTTTTTCCCTACGGCCGGGAATAGGGAAGAGATTTCCTTCTTAATTCTTGTTTCATTAGATTGATACATCTCCTCTCTTTATATAGAGAGGTTTACTTGACTCCCAAGCAAGGCTTAATTGACCCCTAAGCAAGCGACCCTTATCTGTAATTAACCCTAAGACTAATGGGCATATTAGGCCCATTACATACTCTAACAGTACACCCCACCTGGACATGCAGCTTGTCCTCGAGCTGCAGCCTAACCAACTTATAACCATCAGTCGACGCAACACAAACCTAACACCTAAAAACAAGCCTTTTACATCTCGGATTGTTTTATTATTCTCAACCTGGAATTGACTGGGACGCTTTATTTTGGACCCCTTAACAAAAAGTGGACACCATCCGCACACTGAACGTGCACGTGTACAGCCACCTGGACCCCATGCACACCACCTGGACAAAAGGTGTGCATGTGTATGACCACCTGGAAGTGATAGCAAGAGGGACCAGCAGAGGTGCCCTCGCGGCAGCCGATGGTGGAATGTAGTGGTGCTACGCGGTGCGCTGCTGTCGGTGACACCATGCCTTCTTCCTGCCGAGCAGCTGTTTGTTTGCACCGCACAGGGAAGAGTGAAGGGCTTGCGATGGAGAATGACGAGGAGGGGTGCGCCCCCCCCCCCCCACAATCGTCGTTGTCGTAGAGTTTGAGGTTGTTTCTCGCGGGGAAAACAGCATGCCCGCCACCCGTGGGGGAACCGCATGCCCAAGGTCCCCGACGCAGCGGATGAGATCGAGGTCCTTTGCGCTGCAAAGGGAAACTTGGAGGAGCGGCAGCTGCAGACCACGCATCTCCCACACATGTCGACGCGCTACGAGGCCGCGCGCAGCAGCCTGCAGCCTCACCTCCGCCGACACATGGTAGGTAGATATCCAAGACAGAAACGGTGACGGAGACGGCGGGGACTGGACTTGGTGAAGCGGAACTCCCGTGGGTGCGGTCGATGTGGGATCAAAGCTGACCGGCGGTGGCTGCTGCAGCTGCACCGGCTGCTGCGACGGAGTGCCGGGCACGACGGAGGCTGCCAGGAGCGGCGGCAGCCACTACAGCCAGGGCTGGGCGGTGGTGGTGATGATTGGAAGCTGCAGCGACTGCTGAAGTGGCCTGGCGAGCGCGGCAAAGGCCGCCGGCTGCAGTGGCTGCCACGACAGCCACAATGGCGCGGGGGAGGCGATGGGCGCTAGAGGCGCGGCGGGAGACGGCGCCGCCACTATGGGGCGGCGGCGGTAGCTGCAGGTGGGGCTGCAGCGTCCCAGCGAACGCCGCGGAGGCCCCTGGATGCGGCGAGTACCACGGAAGGGCCGCCGGCCCGGTGACGGCGGTCAGCGGCAGGGGCGGCGGTGGCCCGTAGGGGATGGCCAGGTACAGTCGGATCCCCTAGACGGCTGTGACGAGGTCGTTGAGGACCCCGGTGATCTACTCCGGGGTGTAGGCGGCGGCTGGTGGTGCGGTGCAGGGCGCCGTCATCTGGGCGGTGGCGGCGCCGGAGGATGCGACCAGCGGCACGGACGGGGAGGGCAGCGGCGAGGTGTAGATGGCCAGCGGCGTGGTGGTGACGGTCGGCAGCTACAGCGACGGGGTGGGCGGCGGCGAAGACATGATCAGAACTGAGCGCTCTGATACCAAATTGTTATGGTGCTGCTAGAAGGAGGGCGCGAGAGGGCCGGCCGGGGGCCTTTTTGCCCGCGGACGAGCAAGAGGGAAGGGATTTCCTTCTTAATTCTTGCTTCATTAGATTGATACATCTCCAGTCTTTATATAGAGAGGCTTACTTGAGTCCCAAGCAAGGCTTACTTGACCCCTAAGCAAGCGACCCTTATCTCTAATTAACCCTAAGACTAATGGGCCCATTAGGCCCATTACCTACTCTAACACAATACATAGATCTATTCGTGTTTTAATGACTAGCTAGGGGCGTTAAACGATAGCGCTTGTTGGGAGGCAAATCCAATTTTATTTTTGTTCTTTAATTTTTGCTCCTGTTTAGTAATAAATAATTCATCTAGCTTCTGGTTAAATGTGGTTTTATGTTTTAGTTAGTGTTTGTGCCAAGTAGAACCTTCGGGAAGACTTGGGTGAAGTCTTTGTGATCTTGCTGTAAAAAACTGAAACTTTTGTGCTCACGAGAATAGCTGTCATTTTTTACAAAAGAGTGCTTGTAGGTTGATTCTTTTTGCAGATGATTAATAGAAAAATTCCTCACGTCCACCGAATTATAGATCGCTACAGACTTTTTTGTTTTTTGAGAGATTCTATTTTTCGTGTGTTGTTTACTTATTTTGATGAATCTATGAGTAGTATCGGGGGGTATGAACCATAGTTAAGTTTGAATACAGTAGGTTTAACACCAATATAAATAAGAATGAGTAGTATCGGGGGGTATGAACCATAGAGAAGTTGAAATACAGTAGGTTTAACACACAAGCGCTACAACTAATTAGCAGTAGCACTGGAAGGCTTTCTTTTTTTGAACTAATTAGCAGTAGCACTACAACATTAAATTGTAACAAAAATCACTATACATTGCATATTAGAAGCTATTCTAAAATCTTAAATGCTAGTAAAATTCAAAAATATACCTCTCCCGTTTGCTAGCCCTTCCCCTTGTTTATTCTTGCCTTGCCGGTCATGAAGGATGTCGAGCTGGTGACCACCGCGCCGTGCCGCCGTCCACTAGGCCACGGCCACAGCCGCCCTATCGCTTGCTCGACATCCAAAGCCGCCCTCCGTGGCTCCGCCATTTACCGCCGTCTCGTTGTCCGCCACTCTGCGTTTCACATACTTCTTCGACATTTTTCAAGTACACATTCAATTTTTAAATACTCATTCAACGTTTTTCATATACTTGTTCAACATTTCTAATACTTATTCAACATTTTTTTGACGTGAGAATCTCCTAGTTTTTTTACAGGCGTTCTTTGTTTGGTTTCACTAATTTGACGTCAAAGGTGGTGCGTTGGAGTTGTTTGATCGGGGAAGGAAAGGAAACTACTTGAGTTTTTTTTCTAAGATGTGTTTATGTGGGACAGCCGTCAAGGACTCCTTGACCTTGACGCATGCATCCAACGGTGGAAAATAATTAATTCCAAGATCAGACGGCTAATTTTCTTAGTTTTTGAGTATTAACGTGGTAATTTGGATGGTGCCTCCAATTAGTAAATATAAGATGTAAGATCTCCTTTATTTATATCGTATCTCGTTTACTATTTTGCAATCTTTACTTTCCAATCTATACAACAAGAATATCAAAAATATTTACTTTACTATCTATATTAGATCTCACTTTTGTGAGTGACCGTGAACGGATTGACAACCCCTTTATTGCGTTGGTTGCAAGGTTCTTGATTGTTTGTGTAGGTACTAGGTAACTTGTGTGTCGTCTCCTACTGGATAGATACCTTGGTTCTCAAAATTGAGAGAAATACTTACGCTACTTTGCTGCATCACCCTTTCCTCTTCAAAGTAAAAACCAAAGCAAGCTCAAGAGGTAGCAGGAAGGATTTCTGGCACCGTTACCGGGGAGATCTACACCAAGTCAAGACATACCAAGTACCCATCATAAACTATTCTCCCTCGCATTACATTATTTTCCATTCGCCTCTCGTTTTCCTCTCCTCCACTTCTAAATCGATTTATGAAAACCTCTGCATTTTATTCGCTCCTCTTCCATTCATCTCTTTTCGCTTGTCTCTTGTGTGTTCGTTCGTTAGTGCAGTTTGTTGCCAGCATGTCTGAAACTGGGGAGGTTATCATTGATAGTAGTAACAACGGGGGAAACTTTGATGCTTTTGATAATCCTCATGAAGAACCTACTATTTTACGTACTAAAAAGTTATGTATTGGTAGTGGTAACATTATTGGAAAAAGAGTTATTCAAGATTTCTTTACGTGTGCCGGTGCTTGGCCACTATGGGTGGATCCATTCTTCATAGAACTAGTAGTCTTGCGGATGCTATATCTTTGCTCTTAGTTGAACTTGAAAGACAATTTATCCACATGCATTCTTGCATACAGAGGATTTTTCTAGAGTTTTCAAATATTGAGCATTCTTCTGTTAAGCGAATGGCTACCATCTTTCTAGCACATGAGTTCAGATTTTTAATGAAAGAAGCCAATGAAATTTTCGTGCATTATAGGGTGGATGCTGGTCGTCCTCCCATAGAAGCAATTCTTTTTAATCAAGAAGACATAATGCGTTTATGATCTTTAGATCATGTTGCTTATAATGAAAACCTTAGGAAAAGGGTTCCTACCGATGTTCTAGTTGATAGGATTTCTGAACTTAATGATAATTTTGCTATCCAGAACAATGGGTTAGGTTTTCTCTTGAACAAAGGCTCATGACTTCTTGCCAAAAGAATGCTTATAATGATGAATTGGTTGTGCAATATGATGGGCCAAGGGAGGAAGCAATTCCTCCCGAGCTTGATCTTGGGGACTTTTGTCCCATTAAATTTAGCCCTTTTGATTAGTTTTGCTTACCACAAAGAAAACTTCCTGCTGAACTTAGGGAGTATGAGATGAGCTTTCGCTATTTGCCCTATCATTATTATAGTATGTTATGGCGCTGCTAGAAGGAGGGCGCGAAAGGGGCGGCTGGGGGCCTTTTCCCCTACGGCCGGGCAATAGGGAAGAGATTTCCTTCTTGATTCTTGCTTCATTAGATTGATACATCTCCTCTCTTTATATAGAGAGGTTTACTTGACTCCCAAGCAAGGCTTAATTGACCCCTAAGCAAGCGACCCTTATCTGTAATTAACCCTAAGACTAATGGGCCCATTAGGCCCATTACATACTCTAACAGTACACCCCACCTGGACATGCAGCTTGTCCTCGAGCTGCAGCCTAACCAACTTATAACCATAACTCGACGCAACACAAACCTAACACCTAAAAACAAGCCTTTTACATCTTGGATTGTTTTATTATTCTCAACCTGAAATTGACTGGGACGCTTTATTTTGGACCCCTTAACAAAAAGTGGACACCATCCGCACGCCGAACGTGCACGTGTACAGCCACCTGGACCCCATGCACACCACCTGGACAAAAGGAGTGCATGTGTATGACCACCTGGAAGTGATAGCAAGAGGGACCAGCAGAGGTGCCCTCGCGGCAGCCGATGGCGGAATGTAGTGGTGCTACGCGGTGCGCTGCTGTCGGTGACACCATGCCTTCTCCCTTTCGGGCAGCTGTTTGTTTGCACCGCACAGGGAAGAGTGAACGGCTTGCGATGGAGAATGACGAGGAGGGGTGCCCCCCCCCACAATCGTCGTTGTCGCAGAGTTTGAGGTCGCTTCCCGCGGGGAAAACATTATACCCGCCGCCCGTGGGGGAAACCGCATGCCCAAGGTCCCCGATGCAGCGGATGAGATCGAGGTCCTTTGCGCAGCGAAGGGAAACTTGGAGGAGCGGCAGCTGCAGACCACGCATCTCCGACACATGTCGACGCGCTACGAGGCCGCGCGCAGCAGCCTGCAGCCTCACCTCCGCTGACATGTGGCAGGTAGATATCCAAGATGGAAATGGTGACGGAGACGGCGGGGACTAGACTTGGTGAAGCGGAACTCCCGTGGGTGCGGTCGATGTGGGATCAAAGCTGACCGGCGGTGGCTGCTGCAGCTACACCGGCTGCTACGATGGAGTGTCGGGCACGACGGAGGCTGCCAGGAGCGGCGGCAGCCACTAAAGCCAGGGCTGGACGGTGGTGGTGATGGATGGAAGCTGCTGCGACTACTGAAGTGGCCCGGCGAGCACGACGAAGGCCGCCTGCTGTAGTGGCTGCCACGGCAGCCACAATGGCGCGGGGGCGGCGATGGGCGCTGGAGGCGCGGCGGGAGCCGGCGCCGGCCACTGTGGGGCTGCAGCGTCCCAGCGAACGCCGCGGAGGCCCCTGGATGTGGCGAGTACCATGGAAGGGCCGGCGGCCCGGTGGCGGTGGTCAGCGGCAGGGGCGGCGGTGGCCCGTAGGGGATGGCCAGGTACAGTCGGATCCCCTGGACGGCTGTGACGAGGTCGTTGAGGACCCCGGTGATCTCCTCCGGGGTGTAGGCGGCGGCTGGTGGTGCGGTGCAGGGCGCCGGCATGTGGGCGGTGGCGGCGCCGGAGGATGCGACCAGCGGCACGGACGGGGAGGGCAGCGGCGAGGTGTAGATGGCCAGCAGCGTGGTGGTGACGGTCGGCAGCTAAAGTGACGGGGTGGGCGGCGGCGAATACATGATCGGAACTGAGCGCTCTGATACCAAATTGTTATGGTGCTACTAGAAGGAGGGCGCGAGAGGGCCGGCCGGGGGCCTTTTTTCCCGCAGACGAGCAAGAGGGAAGGGATTTCCTTCTTAATTCTTGCTTCATTAGATTGATACATATCCACTCTTTATATAGAGAGGCTTACTTGACTCCCAAGCAAGGCTTACTTGACCCCTAAGCAAGCGACCCTTATCTCTAATTAACCCTAAGACTATGGGACCATTAGGCCCATTACGTACTCTAACACAATACATAGATCTATTCGTGTTTTAATGACTAGCTAGGGGCGTTAAACGATAGCGCTTGTTGGGAGGCAAACCCAATTTTATTTTTGTTCTTTAATTTTTGCTCCTGTTTAGTAATAAATAATTCATCTAGCTTCTGGTTAAATGTGGTTTTATGTTTTAATTAGTGTTTGTGCCAAGTAGAACCTTCGGGAAGACTTGGGTGAAGTCTTTGTGATCTTGCTGTAAAAAACTGAAACTTTTGCGCTCATGAGAATAGCTGTCATTTTTTACAAAAGAATGCTTGTAGGTTGATTCTTTTTGCAGATGATTAATAGAAAAATTCCTCACGTCCATCGAATTATAGATCGCTACAGACTGTTTTGTTTTTTGAGAGATTCTATTTTTCGTGTGTTGTTTACTTATTTTGATGAATCTATGAGTAGTATCGGGGGGTATGAACCATAGTTAAGTTGGAATACAGTAGGTTTAACACCAATATAAATAAGAATGAGTAGTATCGGGGGGTATGAACCATAGAGAAGTTGAAATACAGTAGGTTTAACACACAAGCGCTACAACTAATTAGCAGTAGCACTGGACGGACAAACGCTACTGCTGTTCTACTTAGCAGTAGCACTTGTGTGGACAATGCTACTGCTAAGTAGGTATAGCAGTAGCACGGTAAAAACAACGCAATTGCTGCGAGTTAGCTGTAGCGCCTTATTAGTAGCACCTCTGCCCATGCTACTACTAGGCCTATGACCCGCGCTACGGCTAGGGCTTTCCCTAGTAGTGCTAACATATCTCACGAAGTTCCGTTAAGTTTTGTGTGATTGAAGTTTTTAAGTTTTAGGTGAGATATCGATATGAGGAGAATAAGGAGTGGCAACACCCTAAGATTGGAGATGCCCAAGGCACCCCAAGTTAATATTCAAGAAATACGCAATCAACTAAGCTTGAGGATGACCCGGAAGCCATCCCCTCTTTCATCTTCAACATTATCAGTAACTTGACCCGAAGCTATATTTTTATTTGTCACATGATATGTGTTTTGCTCAGAGCATCATTTTATTTTGTTGCTACTTTCTTGATGATATTTAGAGTAATGTTTTGCATCTTTTATTTTAATAAAAATTTCAAGTATAGTCTTTACCATGCTTATTTTGCAAGTCCATATGATGTTGTTTTTAAAGAGAAAGTTTGCTGTTATGTTTTGAATATTTATGAATATTGAGAACATGATAAAATCTTGAAATTTTTACACGATGAGCTATAACACATTTTCTACAGTGTGGTAATTTTTCAGAATTTTTGCAAGTAGAGAAGTTTTGATCTTTTTGCATCCTTACAGACTTTCCTGTTTAGACAGATTGTTGTTATGTTTGTATTGTTTGGATCTGTTTGCTTGTTTAATAATTCTATTTGAGGATAGGAGTATTAAATATGCCGAGGCATTTAATATGCAATGTTAAATATTAATTTTAGTGATTTGTTAGACTAGAGAATGATAAGGTTTTGCATTAATTATACTAACTTATCTCACGAGTTCTTGGTGAGTTTTGTGTGGATGAAGTTTTTAAGATTTAGGGAAACGGTGATATAAAAGGAATTAAGGAGACACAAAACCTCAAGATTGGGGATTCCCAAGGCATCCCCAGATAATATTCCAAGACGTCTCAAGCATCTAATCTTGGGTATGCCCCGGTAGGCATCCCACATTTCTTCATCAACAATTATCAGTTAGCCTCGGTTAAGCCTAAGTTTTTGCTTCTTCACATGATGTGTGATATTGTTGGATTTCATTTTATTTTATTTTGCTTGCTGTTTTAATAAAAATTCTTAGATCTAAAGGTTTTTAATGAGAGAGAGTCCTCAAATAGCTACCCATTTACTTAACTACTCGCTTGATCTTCACTTATATCTTTTTGGATTAGTTTGTCATTTACTCTTGTGCTTCACTTATATCCTATGAGTAAATTGTTGAATGAATTTAATCACATTGGCTTTAGAAAGTGAAATCTATTGAAGCTTGACAATCACAATTAATATTGGTCATACAAGCAATACATGAATGATTAGTATAAGGAAGAGAACTTTCACATACAAATATATTATATTGGATATCTTCTATGATTGTGAATAGCCATTAATTATTTTAAAACTTGAGAAAATTAGTTGAATTTGGACAAGGAAGACAACATAATGACTTATGGTTGTGTATATTTGCATAGAAGTTATATTGTTATGGATCCTCCAACATGTGGTGTTTGCTTAGGATCTTTTGCTAGCCCAAAATTCGTACTAAGTAGAGATACTACTTGAGCATCCAAAAACCCTTAAACCCAGTTTCTTGCCATGGGTGTCCACCATATCTACCTATGGATTGAATAAGATCCTTCAAGTAAGTTCTCCTCGGTGAAAAAAGTAATAAAAATTGCTCCTAAAATATATGTGATCATTTATTGCAAGGGAAAATAAGCATGTACGAACTTGTGATGGCAAATAAATAAATGTGACAGACTACATAATAAAGGTCGGTAATATAACATGATGTACCTTTTCATTAAGAGCTTATGCATCCAAAATTAAAAAGCGCATAACAACCTCTGCTTCCCTTTGCGAAGGGCCTATCTTTTACTTTTCAGTATTTACTTTTATGCAAGAGTCAATAGTATGCATTCTCTTTTCAACCTCAATCCTTCTCTAGTTGGCAAGCATTATGTGGTGGGGAAATATCTAGGCACATATGGCCAGTCAAATATATTTGATCATGAATTATTATTGTTGACAATTATCTCTATGATACATGAGTTGAGAGGCGAAACATTAAGCCCCTATCTTTCTCCGTGTTCGATGCATGTCATTTGTTCTAAAATATGCTCTGAGTACTAGCAATCATAGAAGACTAAATGATGATTGAGTATTGGGAGCTCTTACTTAGACTTTGTTGAGAATAAGTTGAATTGCAATTGTTTGGTGACTAAGAACATAGGTTGTTAAGTTTCAAGAGTATGCATTGTTTGAACCATACCATGTGAATTGATTGCTACTTTATCATGATGAGTTTTATGAGAAAGAGTTGTTGTTACGATGCTAGGAAAAGTGATCAAAATAATAACTCGTCAAACTTATGCACTATGCTAGCATTCACACTTCTTAAATTATTTCTTTTAGCATTTACCTACTCGAGGATAAGCTTGGGGATGCTGATGTGTCTTCAACGTATCTATAATTTATGAAGTATTCATGCCATGTTTCCAACAATTCTATATGGTTTTGCTATGATTTGAATGGAACTAACCAAGACTGACGCTATTTTCAGCAAAACTGCTATGGTGTTGTTTTTTGTACAAAAATAAAAGTTCTCCAAATGTAGCGAACCTTTTTGACGATTTTTGTGGAAGAAGAGAAGCACTAGAAACTTCGTGAAAGGGCTAGAAGAGCCACGAGGGCCCCACTACCTATCAGGGCGTGCCAGGGGGCTAACTCGCCCTCGTGGGTAGTGGGCCCCTCGAAGCCCATCTTCACGTGAGCCCGACCCCAAAAATTACTATTAATAGAGAAACCCCCACAAATAACCTAAGAAGTTCGACTCCGCCGACCCACGCCTCTGTATCTTTGGAATATCATCTGGAGCCCTATTCTGGCACCCTGTTGGAGAGGGAAATCATCACCGGAGGCCATCTTCATCATCCCGGCGGCCATCATTATGAGGAGGTAGTAGTTCACCCTCGAGGCTAGGGGTATGTACAAGTAGCTATGTGTTTGACCACTCTCTCACTCTCGTGTTCTTAATTTTGCATGATCTTCATGTACCGCGATCTTTGTTAATATAGTTGCATCATATGGTGTTTTCCCCTCTCTATCTTGTTGTCATGAATTGAGTTTTTATCTTTGAGGTTTCAATATTATCGGATTGAATACTTCTATGGATTTGAGAACACTTGATGTATGTCTTGCATGCGGACACCCATGGTGACAATAGGGTGTTCTATTGATTCACTTGATGTATGTTTTGGCACTCAAATCGTGGATTCCCGAGGTGACATTGTGGTAATCTATGCATAGGGGTTGATGCACGTTTCCGTCCTACTTTCTCCGGTAGAAATATTGGTGCACTCTTTGATTTTGTTTCTGTTGGATTGAAATTATGAATCTGAAGTTGTTTGATGCATATTGTATAATCAACTCACGGATACTTGTGGTGACATTGGAGTATCTAGGTGACATCAGAGTTGGTGGATGTGTACCATATGATGTTATTTTAGTACGAACACTTGGGATGTTTGTGACGCTTATCGGAATAGCTCAATAGATTGATCGGAAATGATAACTTTGAGGTGGTTTCGTACCCTACAAACAATTTCATGTTATGTTCTCTGCTAGATAAGAACTTTGGAGTGACTCTTTGTCACACGTTGAGGGATTGCCATATGATTCAATTGTGTTAGCATTGTTGAAAGATTGCACTAGTGAAAGTATGAACCCTAGGCCTTGTTTTTAAGTATTGAAATACCGCTCGTGCTCCGTTTTATGACTTGCTACCTTGTTCTTTTTATTTTTAAAGATTAAAAAAACTTATATCTACTATCCATACTACACTATCACCATCTCTTCGCCGAACTTGTACACCTATACAATTTACCATTGTATTGGGTGTGTTGGGGACACAAGAGACTCTTTGTTATTTCATTCCAGAGTTACTTGAGAGAGATCATCTTCATCCTACGCATCCCACGGATTGATGAACCTTAGTTCATCTACTTTAGGGAAATTTTCCACTGTCCTACAAAACTCTGCGCTTGGAGGCACAACACGAGTCTAAAAAACAAGTTGTGTAGTAGACATCACTCGGCGTACCAAATTTCACTGAAAAGATTTGGTGCATGCCATTAAATTTGTTGACAATCTGACAGAGACAGCACCGCGTATGAATGCTGGATTTGGGATGGTGTTAATTCTACAACCGGTGCACACATTGAACAAGACCAATTATGTGCAAAAAATGCTGGTACAAAGTCTTATTTTTATGTTGATGTTCATAAACTATATATAGCTTCAACGATATGTTACAATTGGTTTTTATTCTACATTGCAACAGAAATTGCCCGCTGCAGCTGTGCCTAAATCGATTTTCTGGCGCAGTCGAATTACACCTGTGCATGCTAATAACACCAAAGTGATTGCAATGTACTGCATTTCCTGTAGAAATGGAACCAAACAAATTAACAAGAGCTCTCTTGTGGTGGCAATGCATCCACATTGGAAAATTGGAGACATTATTCTACTCATGCTCTACCAAGTCAGAGGAGGGTTCTTCCTTTTCATTTATGAGATGCCGAGTCGCCGTGATCAGGCTGCTTCCAGCGGATAGTTGTGGTTGTTGGCCCTCTACCTCTTAAAATGAGCTAGTTGTACTATATTAAGTTTGTAGATATGGACCATATGGTTGTCAATATTGTTAAGTTCATAATTGTTAAGTACCGTGTAACCTAGATCGGCCTTTTGTCCAATAGTGTCACCACTATATATATGTTACTCAAATGATGTTTGCCAAGTTGTTAAATTTTCATGGAAACTATTAATATCGTACACAGTTCATTCAATTTAAGCATGTGCCCAGTACAGTAGAGGATGTCCATGTTTCCGACGTGATGATCAGCACTGATGTTTAGAACGCATTTGCATATTAGTTGTCCATATTGCAAATTCAGATAATATACAAATAGGCCAACCCATATAGTGACATATTTGACATGCATGAACAAAATCAATCGAGCATATGTATATATGCTCAAATTATTCGTCCAGTGCCTAGTTTGATGAGTAATTTACAATCTATTAGCTCGCTAGGGCAGCCTCGACATTGGGGATCACTGGTATTGCCTCGGGCGTAGCGCTCACCAGGGCTACCGCGACTGCCGGGTTTGCCCCAATGACGTTTAGTGAGACGGCGATGGCTCTTGCCAGGGCTTCCATCACAGCCCCCAGGCATGCCCCGGCGAAATCCGTCGTTGCGCCCTCCTACATTTGGACATAAGCTTGCGCCTCGTGCGGCAGCAACCACTGCCGCAGTTGTCCTTGCACTACAAGAAATATATCAACTAGTGACCTTCTGTCAGTGACCTTGGAAGAATTGGTCATAGATCTATGACCATTTGAGACCAATTGGTCAAAAGCTGTTCGGGGGGCTCCAAACCCTAAACCATTGCGACCATTTTGGTCAGAAAGGTCGTAATTTGCTTACACGAAATGGTCACAAAGCAAACAGTGCAGGTCCGCTACCTTATTTCTAGTTGTTAACGACCAATATAGATGGTCATTGCCTTGTAGATTGTGGTGGGTTGTGATGACTAGGCGCCATCTCATCGGTTTTGCCTATGTGTCATGTCCATGTGTCAATTTTTGCCCTAGGTTGTGAAGCAACCTATATTTCTGTTATTCCAAAAATTCCCAAAAAAATCTCATAAATTTTTTGGATCATATCTTCATCAAATATGTCAAAAACCTTCCTTTCCTAGTTCAAAAATAACTCAACAATATTCATTTTCCTATCCTGTTCAAAGCAGCACTTTGTGAAGGAAGTACCACTTTGGCATGTCCAAATGATATCCATTTTCTACAGTGCTTTCCTATGCCCAAATAACCATCCTCCACCAAATGCCAGCTCAATCCATTCATTATTTTGAGCCCAGCTTCAACATTCGTATTTATGTCCAGTGTGGTACTTTGCAAAGCAAGTACCACCTAGGCTCCTCCTTTTGAGGTGAAAATTTGTGAAGACGGTCTTCTTAGTAACTGATCATCCTCAGCCAATACTCACGCCCATTAGCCATGTGCATTTCCCGTACCGCAAATCAAACACTTGGCTGCTTATTCATGTTTGAGCATCAATCGGTGTCCTCGTGAGAATCTTATGTTGTGATTTTCTTCCTAGCACCTACCTGGGGAGTGCCCAAGCCACTAGAGATGCCTAGGCCGCCCAGAACACATGGCAACGCCACAGTCATGTGGTGACCATGCGGCGGGCATGCGAGCTTACGTGCTCTAGAGTTGGGGCCCTCGGCCGCCGTCCAAACCTCGATGTCTCGCCATCAAACCATGTATTTCTGATTAAATAGATACTTATTTACCTAGAAATGATTTTGGGAAAAAATAAAGAGCAAACTATGAGGCAGCTGCAGTTCAAATTTGACGAGCTTCCAGCTGAATCGACGGGAATTTGTCCTTTTCAGCAGAGGTGGATCAAAATTTTGACACCCAACCATTTTGTTAATTGTGCATTAAATATTGCCTAGTATTTATAAAATTGATTAGGTCCAATTTTCCAACAAATATATGGTAGGTCCTTCACAAAAAAAACTCATTTCGGGCACTCGGAAAATGGAAAATGAATTTTCCGTGCAAAGAAAATGAAAACTCCCTTAGACAACATTGTTTGGAATTCCAAGATGCACCCTTGTGCACAATATGAGATCATTTGAACAAACTATGCCATGAATGTGGCCATAAGATTGATCATTTGGCTTGAAAGCCATGAATCTTCGCGCATGATAGCTCATTTCTTAGAACACTTTTTAAAAATAATTACCGTATTACAAGTTTATTATTTTTCCTGGAAACTTGGTCACATATAATGACACAATGCGAAGGTTTTCCAATTTTTTGATTTTTTTGAATTTTTTATGCCCGTTTCAAAATGCGGTCAAAACGGCGGGCTTGACCGTTCCTATCTAGTGGTTGAATCTTGGAATTTTTTGGTGTTTCTTTGATTAAATAGATACTTATGTACCTATAAATGATTTTTGGAAAAAATAAAGAGCAAGCTATGAGGAAGCTGCAGTTCAAATTTGACCCGCTTCCTCCTGAATCGGCAGGAATTTCTCTTTTTCATCAGAGGTGGATCAAAACTATTGACACCCAACCATTTGGTCAATTGTGAATCAAATATGGCCTAGTATTTTATAAAATTGATTCGGTCCAATTTTGCAACAAATATATGGTAGGTCCTTCACAAAAAAAACTCATTTCGGGCACTCGGAAAATGGAAAATCAATGTTCTGTGCAAAGAAAATAAAAACTCCATTAAGCAATATTGTTTGCCATTCCAATATGCACCCTTGTGCACAATATGAGATCATTTGAACAAACTATGCCATGAATGTGGCCATAAGATTGATCATTTGGCTTGAAAGTCATTGATCTCTACACGTGATAGCTCGTTTCTGAGAACACTTTTTTAAAATAATTGTCGTATTACAAGGTTGTTATTTTTCCTGGGAACTTGTCCACATATAATGACACAATGCGAAGGTTTCCCAATTATTATTTTTTGAATCTTTTATAAAATGGATTTGGTCCATTTTTGCAACAATTATTTGGTAGTTCCTTCACAAAAAAACCTCATTTCGGGCACTCGGAAAATGAAAAATGAATTTTCTGTGCAAAGAAAATGAAAACTCCCTTAGGCAACATTGTTTGGAATTCCAAGATGCACCCTTGTGCACAATATGAGATCATTTGAACAAACTATGCCATGAATGTGGCCATAAGATTGATCATTTGGCTTGAAAGCCATGAATCTTCACGCATGATAGCTCATTTTTGAGAATACTTTTTAAAAATAATTATCATATTACAAGTTTATTATTTTTCCTGGAAACTTGGTGACATATAATGACACAATGCGAATGTTTTCCAATTTTTTGATTTTTTTTGAATTTTTTATGTCCGTTTCAAAATGTGGTCAAAATGGCGGGCATGACCGTTCCTAGCTAGTTGTTGAATGTTGGAAAACTTTTGATGTTTCTCTTATTAAATAGATACTTACGTAGCTAGAAATGATTTTTGGAAAAAGTAAAGAGCAAACTATGAGGCAGCTCCAGTTCAATTTTGACCCGCTTCCAGCTGAATCGACGGAAATTTGTCTTTTTCACCAGAGGTGGACCAAAACTTCTCACACCCAACAATTTGGTAAATTGTGGTTTAAATATGTCCTACTATTTTAGAAAATTGATTTGGTACAATTTTTCAACAATTATTTGGTAGGCCCTTCACAAAAAAACTCATTTTAGGCACTCGAATAATGATTAAAAATAGCTACAAAGATAAAAAATTGCATGCAAACTGGCTATCATCCATAAAATATGCTCTAAATTGATAGAAAATTTTAGTTGTGCCATTTTGCAAAATATTTATGATAGTTGCTTCACAAAACCCTCCTAGTTTTAGTACTTAGAAACTATTCTAAATCATAATTTTTCTGAACCAATCAGAGCTCTTCACGCGGATCACCCCCTTAGCCGCTCTTCGGCCACGTCGAGCCGGCGCCAAAGGACCCCCCTCGGCGCCACCGAGGCCTTCCTCGCCGATCCCTCCTCCGACAAAGTCAACATCGGCGTCGTACGTGCTTATACTCCTCTCGTCTACTATGGCCCGCGGCTCCTCGGCTTCGGACTGGGCGAGGGACATCACGGCAGAGGACGCGGTTCAGCCCGAGCGCCCGCGCGGCATCGAGAGCTTCGGGATCAGGGACCGAGCCGCCACACCGCGCGCGCCTGTGGGCTACACGTCGCGATCAGCCGCCTCGGAGCCTCGTGCGGTGGCACATCGTCGCCGTCAACCACGGCGCCAGGACAGCCCGAGGGGAGCGGGTGCGGGAGGATGTATGGCATCCTCGCCGTTCTCGGCGCTTCTCTAGCGCTTAGCGTGGTGTCCTGCGTGCTGTGCTACCTCGTGGGTCAGAGCAGCGAGGCTGCTCCGTCCGGAGAGAACCAGGACAAGGTAATCGCCCCTGCTTCTCAATTCTCAAGCATCTTTGTCGTGCAGGCGATCTTTGTCGATCAGTGATTTTGTCGTGAGGCTTACAGGGCATGTTTTTGCCAGCCCAATCACAGCATATTTTCCCACTCTAGGAACAGATATAGACGATCAGTGCAGTGCCGATTTTCTTCTACACGCGCACTGGCCTGCAAGATAATGTGCTAATGGTTTTGATAGAGCTGTCGGTCAGATGTTTCTTTGACCACGCTGCTATCGCTTTTTGATGCTCTGTTATATGATTTTAAGTGTCTGACCACTTCATGAGTATGCATAAATGCATTGTCCCTTGTTTACCATGTTGTTGTATCGCTTTTCGTTCATCCTGACATATGGTGTGTTGCTGTGTTCAGGAGGATCTTTGGTTGTCGGCCTTCCCCATTGGAACCGAGGTCTGTGCACATACCTATCTATTGTTGCGCATTATTTTGACAACTATGTGTTATGCACTTCTGCTTGCTCTTATTGATTGTCTATATCTGTTCCTGCAATGGGAAAAATTGACAAGATAAGGGAGTTCAATTGGAACTTTCAAAATTTAGAGGTATATATAGGACATGTGACTCTGTTGGGCTTCTAGTTGATATTATTGCTTCTTTACCGTAAGATTCATGGTTCATTGTTGGTGGGCAGAAAGCTCTAGAAGAAGGGGGACCTGTATGGGAAGACAGTTTACTGCATAGTGGATCAGAGTACATTTGGTGTTCCTCTTCTCTGAAGCTTGCATAGCTTAGAATCCCTTATCTGTGATTCTGTATCTAGTTTTTGTCTGAAGCTTGCATACCTTAGAATACCTTATCCTCAAGTCATGTCTAGTTAGGCCTTTCCACCCCTTGATAGGTACCACTGATTTGGACTGGTGTTTTCCTGAAATTATATGCTGGTTTCATTTCATCAGCTGAGTAGAAAGGCTTTCTTTTCGTAAGAGAGGTTCCCATACAGCATCAGGTAGGGAGAGGTGACATTTTGGTAGGCCAGGATACAAGATACCAGAACTAACAGTTCTCGCCTTGCTTATGTTTGGTTATCTCAGCTTATCTAATAAAACTGGCAATTATAGGATACAAGATACCATAACTATATAACTGGGGTCATTTGAATTACTGTAGTTGTGCCGTCTGGCTAGTGGGCTAATATGGGAGCCACAACATGGCATCATTCTGTAGGGAGAGGTGACATTTTGGTAGGCCAGGGCGTGTGCTTGTATTCAGGCTCAAAATGCGCCCCATTTACTTCACCTCTAGAATATCTCTTTGTTGTCTTTGTGGAATAGTAACATATGGATTGTCATACCTGCTCAAATCTTAGTCGCTACATGCTAGTAGGATATTATTTACCAATTCTATCTTCTGCGATTAAAACAAATCCACGACAGAGTTGCAGCAAACAAATTTTACCAGTTCTATCTTCTGTATCAAAACAAATCCACAACAGTTTTCCAATGACAGTAGCAACAAACTGATTTTTATCAATTATATGTTCTTCTATTAAAACCAATTCTACCGAGGTAAACTGCAGATGCGATTTTTATTAATTGGATCTTCTGCGATTAAAACCATATTGGGTAACAACTTGCTTCAACTGGAGATGCCTGCGATTAAAACTAAAGTTTCATTCATCTTGTGGTATCTTGTTCTCTGTGATAACTCTTGACTTGCAAGATACGATGTTGATTTATTATATATACCCGCACAGCAAGTATATGGTGTTGTCTTATTCGGTCTGAACTTTGCATATGTTTATTCAGTTTACAACTAGGATTAGTTTCATGTGTTTATAAGAATTATTGATGCAAACCACTATGTGTGTGCATAGCAGGGACGGCTCAGATCTGACGTTTTTGGTGTCTTGCTGGTTTTCAGGGCGGGGGTGGTGCAGTGGCCGCATGAACATGCTCAGGGGCATCATCGGCGGGGCGCTCAGGAGACGGGCGAGGTGGATGCTGCCCACCCAGACGGTACACAACATGGGGGAGTCCATCTCCGACCATCCCAAGCACGACCATGATAGACCTACAACGACAGGTAGCATTTCCATCTCCATCTCCCTCCCCCTCTTCCTCGAAGTAGTAGCACATCATCAGGTAGTAGGACGGTGAATACATGTGTGCGGTAGCTTGTTCTGTAACTTGTTCAAATGATAAGAGAGGTTCCCATATAGCATCAGGTAGTAGTATGACAGCATCAGCATCAGGTAGTAGCTTGTTCTGTAACTTGTGTCTCAGGTTGTTCAAATGTGCACATCATCAGGTTCCCATTGTGGTTACAACTGCAATGTGTGATCCTAGCTATAAAATATAAGGGGCAGTCTTAACATTCATTTATAACTCTAATCTAGCTTGAACAAGCAATCGAGGGAGAACTGCCAGTTTCTTTTGTATGGCGTACATGTTGAATGTCGTTGGATGATGATCTAACCATTTTTCTCATCACAACGTATGCATGGGCAATATAATTTGCAGCATTAGTTAGGTACTGTTGTAGTCTTTTTTAGACTTGTATGAGTAAAATGCACGATGCTGGTGACTAACCAGAAAAGTTCTTTGAGTTCCATACATTGAGTAAAACATTTCAATCTGTCATTGAAGTACTGTGATATATCAACTATATATATCCGTGATACCATTTCTGTACTGTGATAGTTTCTCATATTTTTGTATTATACTTGTATACATTATTCCTATTTGAAGTCATCAACTAAGCTGTTGTAAACATTCTTGCCATGTGATGCTTCCTTTTTCATGCTTTGCTACTATAGATGATTTGCTTGAACGGAGATGATTGGTGTATTTGTGCTTATAATTATGCTTCTATGTGATTGTTGCAGCATGACCCAACCAAATAAACATTTTGTGCCTTGATCTAGCTCTAAAAGTGTGGTGTTAACTCTCTTTGCATGAGCTCTAGGCTGAAGAAATTTGAAGAAGCTTGAAGCCGGACAAAGTAAAGAGTAGTGAGTAATAATATAGTACTAGTTATGTTGTATAGTAGCCAGCATATCTGGTTGTATGAACACTATTGTAAATACTGTAATTTCGTATTTGTACAGTAGTCAACATATTTGGTGCTAATATTGGCTATCATTTTACAATTTCATATGTTCTCTTGCCATTTGAAATATTTTTCATTTGTTTATTGTCGAAGTGTGAGAAATGGAAAGATGACCCGTGGGGCAAACGAAAAGGCCAAGGCCCAAAAAGTATATGGAATGTAAAAAAGGCTGAGGCCCAAAACAGTAATGGACTATAAAAGGGTTGAGGGCGAAAAAATGGACTATAAAAGGCAATGGCCAAGAGTAAAAAACGTTGAATTGCTGGGCTAGGCCCATGTAGCTAGTAAAAAATAACAGGAAAAATATAAATAAAGAGGCTGCAATGTTGGGCTTGGTCCATGAAGCTGACAAAAAATTCATAGGAAAAAAATGTAAATGGGCTGAATTAATGGGCTCGGCCCATATAAACACCGAATTGGACCGGGCTGAATCTTGTGCCACATCAGATTGCCACGCTGGATGCCTACGTGGACTGGGGAGGTTGCTAGTGACCAAAACGCCACAGTAGACATATTTTGGTCATAAACGTCCACGACCATTCCAGAAGAAAGGTCGCTATAGTCAGTTTACGACCGCCAGCTTTTGACCTTCTGGTTTTGGTCACAAAAAGGTCACAAATGGAAAACTGTGACCATTCAGTGACCAATAGTGGTGGTCATAAGTTGACATATTTCTTGTAGTGTTGCGACATCGCGGTTCCTGCTCCGCCGCCCGCACCATCCACAATACTCTTCACCGAGCCAGCAGTATCACCCATTGGCGATCCCTGTCCTCTTCCAGGACAACCCTGGCTAATCCGGCGACTTGCTCGTACCGCGTTCCCTACTTCCTCTGGCCGTCGTCGGAAGAGGCGGCGGCATGGCCGTCGACCGCCAAGCCGACCATCACGCCACCAGTCTCCGTTCCACCATCGCCCAAATCCATTATGTCGTCGGCTATTGGGGGTATGCTGGTATTTGTGGGTAACTAGCTCGCAAGGGGATCAATAGTTAGTCGACGCCGCCAGCCATTATTTTGGATTTTATAGATAGTAGTTGGCTAGGGGGTTGAGGGGTTTACAATTTATCCCCGCGGCTGCGCGGGAAGACTAAGTGGAGCACACAATTCCCAGCACACAATTGTATGTTGTGTCATGTGCTATCACACATGTGTTAACATAAGGACACATATCTGTAACTTACAAATTATCACGCACTAGTACTCACACCATGCATCGTGTGCAATGCCACTAGCCATCGCAAACAACTCGCTTGCATTTTTCAAATCTGGCCTTCTTCTCCCCACTGTCCTCGCCTCCACAAAATCGTCCATATAACGCATGTCCTCAGAAACTCAAACCCCCCTCTCCATCGCAGAAGGTGGGGGAGATGCAGCTCATAAGCGCGCAGGAGCCTGCGACGGCGGTGCGCGCTAACGAGGGTGCGACGGCCTTGGTGGCAAGCGCGGAAGAGTTAGCGGCTGCAGCAGATCGGTTTTGGGCAAGCGCGGTTTCATACGCAGAACGAGCGGTTGAGGCTGCGGCCTAGGCGGCACGCGATGATGAGTCCGACATTGCCTTGGAGTTGGCGACACAAGTGGATTTCGTTGTGGTATGGGCGACAACCTCCTTAGGGTCTGCTAGAGCTCTAGTAGCACACGCAGCAAATGCCTTTGCTGTTTACGACCGCATAGAACATGTCCGTCAAGGCCGCGTCGTATGCGTGTGTTTGCCTGTGGACGGGATTTTCCCTGAGCCCGGAGCTACTCTCATGGAGTAGGAGCAGACGAATGGCCGGCCTATGAAATGTTCAAGTACATGGCCGTCGCCGACCCAACTCTCGACACTTCCTTCCGAGAGAGCATTTTTCTTCAATCCGGAGAATATTTCAACATCGCCGCACCAACAGGCTAGCTCCGTAACGAATGCCAACCAGTAGTTGTTTATATTTTGCTGTTTTCTGAACCTTGTTGATCCGCTATTATGTTGTTTGGTTGATTATTTATGAGTACGAACAGTAATTTGTGCAATCATTTTCTGAATCATATGCATATTAGCATGAATTATATGTGTTATTGCCGGTCTGTGCTACTACACAACTCTGATTACTAACCTGTTTACCGGGTATCACACACATCTTATTATACCGAATCATTTGTGATTTTTTATCATCGCAAACAATTCACCCGAGTGACCTGTTTGCCTTGTATCACACATATATTATCACTTGTAAACGTCTGTGTTATTTTTTACCATCAGTTCATCTGAGCTGCCTATTTGCCGAGTATCACACGCATCTTGTTAAGTTGAACTGTTTTTGTTCTCCTGGCTCATCGTATCAGTTCATCCGAGTGAATTGTATGTCGTCTGTCGCACACACCTTGATCTGTCCGACCGTTTCTGTTGTGTTGGCTAATCACAAACTGTTCATCCGGTTGAACTGTATGTCGTATATCTCACACACCTTCATATTGCTGACTATTTTTGTTGTTATGCTCCTCGCAAACACTTAATTCGAATGAACTGTATGCAACGTATCACACACACAACTGTAATCTGAATTGTGTTTGATGTCTCCACATTCGCAAACCGTTTTATCATTTTTGACGGTTTCCTTACAACACCGTTTGCGATTAATGCATCGCAAAACAGTTTCGTTGAAGGGACTCTGATTGTAGTGTCACGTTAGCAGCATACTGTAGTAGTGAGGCGTTGCCGGAGAGGGCTCGCCGACCATGTGAGGAGGGGGTGTGGAGGGTTTAGGCCTGGATTGCCTTGGGGGAAGAAAGAGTAAGTAGATGAACAGTGGACGTGGGAAGAAAAGGGTTGGAGGAGGAAGTAGATGATTTGGCCGCTCAATCCTAATCCAACGGCTGCGAGCAAAAGTGACTTATGCCAAGAAAAAAAATCAGATGCCTGACGTGTAGGCGCTCCCATATTTTGAACACGTCTACGTCCTGCAACGATCTAATCCTCTGCCACCTATATTCATCTATATATCACAGCCGAAATGGAGTCACGAGCAAAGTAAGCAGCACTGCACTACCTTAGAGAATACTCAGAGGCATTGAGAGGATGGCGGTGGAAATACATCTCCCATGCTGCTTCGCTCTCAAGTCGAAGCGCCATGAGAGCTACCTTCGTTATGTTCACGAGGAAGGAGACGAGACGACCAACGGGCAGCTGCAGCTCAACGGCGAGGACGCCGTCAACCCCTTCACCAGGTTCGATTCCGAGCCGTCGCTGCTGCACGAAGGTATGGTTCACATTCGATGCCGCTACAACCGCAAGTACTGGGTGCCTCGTCAGCGTGGCGGCGGCTGGTGGATCGCCGCGGACGCCCATGAGCCGGAAGAAGACATCGACAGCGCCAACTGCACCCTCATCAAACCCATCATCAGTGTCACAGACTCCAAGTCCAAGGCCAACGATGACGATACTACTACTGGAGCCGCCATGACCGTCAGGTTTCACAATTCATTATACTTATGAATATAGATACTAGTAGCTTACTGGGTTCTTTATAGCTAGCATAAGAAATTAATTATAATTATTCCTCTTGGTCTTGTGGTGAGATATCTCGATTGATCACGCATTGCGTTGTGTGCAGGTTCCTCCACGCTGGCCATGGCAAAGACACGCGCATGACCTTCTCCATGGACCGCGGCACCGCCGCCTGCATGCGCGTCCGTGAGAGCGATGCCAAGGAAGAAGAAGAAGAAGAAGAAGATGGTGGTGACGACTTCACCGTCCTCAACCTCTCCAGCAGCCCCAGGAGGCTACCAAGGTTGGTGGTGTTCAAGGGCGACAACAACCTCTACTTGAGCGGGGTGACGATCAGTGGCCGCAACTACCTGCAGTTCTCAGCGCGCGACCCCGGCGACCCCACGGTGGCGCACGAGATAACCTACCCCGGCAGCAACAACAGAATGCACCTGCGCAACATCCACCACAACATGATGTGGGGGTTTCGCAGCATCGATTCAGAGTGGGTCTTGGCCAACATCGCCCCTACTCAGGCGGGGGGGCTCAACTCCATGTTCCAGGCCGTGGATGTCAAGGACTACTTCGCCCTCAGCAACTCCTCCTCCGGGGTCACACGCTACCTCAGAAGGAGGACGAGTGGCGGCATCACCAACTGCCTCAACGGCGGCTCCACGAGCAGGGGCATCACCGCCGACGCGCGGATCAGGGTGGAGGAGCCCGTCCTTGACCGGGAGATCTACAACGTCGAGTACAGGCTGAACAATGTCAGGATCTACGAAACCAGCGTCATCACCATGGCCACCACGGCCGCCGTCAATGACACCTCCAAGGAGAACATCAAGACGCTCACTCTCGCCTACGAGGAGTCCGAGTTGAGCACCTGGGACGCCACCCTCGAGCTCAAGCTAGGGTACAAGTCCAGGCTCCGAGCCGGGTTCCCAAAGCTCGGCCTCGGTGCCACCGTCAACATCTCCGCCGAGTTCTTCGGGGCCTACAACTGGGCCGAGACCATGGAGAAGAAGGTGAGCCATGAGGTTGAGTACGAGGTCACCGTGCCTCCCAAGACCAAGGTAACCGTCAGACTCATCGCGACGAGGAGTGCCATCGACGTCCCCTTCGACTACCAGCAGAGGGACGTCATGTCCACCGACGGAAAAGCTCGGGTTGTTAGCAGGACGGATGGCCTCTACACTGGCGTCAACAGCTACAACTTCAAGTTCCAGACCACGGAGGAGAAGCTCAAGCCAAGGCTTTTGGCCACAACCCCTCCTTGAGTTCTGTATACGTACATGTATGGGACGTACTAATAAATAAAGTCCATAAAACGAGTGCCGGGTCCCAATGTGTTTCCAAAGTTTTCCAGTGAGTTGTACTAATAAAAAAATAATCCAAATGTTTTCTCCGCCTTAGAATTTTCTCATAAAAAGATTTCTCAAATTGAGCCCACGCTTTTTTGGTCGAAACGAGCGCATGCATGTGCTAATTTCTTGTCTGATAGTGCATTTGGTTGTGGCATTAAAGGCATTCACGCTGCTTCCTTCAGTTTGATAAAAACATAACCATGCGCATTCATTTCGGGTTTTCAAAATTAAAAAAAATCATATCTTTGAAACCGTGCGTCAAAATTCAGATTCGTCTTCATCGTTGGAATCCTCGCAACAAGATCTTTCAAACCATATCCCGCATGGGCGTGTTTCGATGAATATTTTTCGATGCCAACGTTGGTTCCATATGGTGCAACTCTATTACTGCATGGTGCAAGTTTAGTATTGCATCAAATATCACCGAACAATATCAAGGTAATGAAAGCTTTAAAAAATTCATTCACATCAAATGGCTTTGTTTTTTGTCAAGAAATTAATTAGACAATTATTGAGAAAACATATAATCACATAAACATGTTTAAAGTAAATATTGGATATGCTACTATCTGTAAAACCCACAACAGCACTTGAAAATGTACAAATTCTGAATACACGTCAAGCACATGTGACGCTTATCGAAGATAATAAACCATCCTACCATCTAGCTCCAGGCTTTGCTCTGCGGCATTGCCACTGGGGTCTCCTTCTCCGTATCGCCCTTTCCTGCACCTATTGGGATCCCATTCATAATTGTGTATCGCTCGAAAGTCAGAATTGATGCAACTGATTGTCAATGGAACGCAGCAACAGATCGGCCCGATTAGTAAAACAAATCGAAGCTCACCTGGCATAAGTGGGTGGAGCTAGAATATTGAATTGTTTCTTCCAAACCTGAGTGCTGGAACAACCCAAACCAAGTTGTAAAGTGTCAGCTTGAATGAAAATTACTAACAATAGATTAATCAATTTTTTCAGGGATAACATATAAAGCATTTCGATCGTGCAAGGAAGTAGTATTGCACCAAGGAAAAAAAGTGATGCATCTGACCATGAAGCAATGTCTATCAGTCACACATGATACTCAAGTTGCTTTCCAATTTTGACACGCACTTTCTATCTTGATTGTTAGGAAGATTTATGGTGGTAGCAGCTTCATTATATTATATTAGGATGACTGGTGTACGGAACAGTATATAGATTAGCCTTTTATAATTATAACCATAAATTACTTAAACAAAAACCAAATTATATTCACTGGACATGGTAAGTAATAAAATTATTGTTGCAACAACAATCATTAATTTAGTAGTAAATCTTGTTCGGACACGGTTGCATTGAAGAAAAAGGTATCATGTTAGCTCCTAACTCTAACAATGAAGATCGATAAAGTAAAGAGAAAAGAGATATACTATAATCTGTAGCAAACCATTTCCCATGTGAACCATTTCAGCTACATGCAAAAAAGATAATTGAAGGCATGTTCTTAACTCAAAGAAAACTTACTCCTCTCCACCATCTTCCTCACAAAACAAAATGGAATCCCGATGATACATCTGCTTTGAGATTCAGGCGCACTGGGCAAACACTTGCCCTTGCAAATTCACAGTAAATAATACAGAGGTAACAACTTAATCTAGAAGCAAAGATCATTAGTCAAAGTAGCAGGGAAATAAGTAAATATCGAGCTTCCTTCCATGGCACCCAACAACGAAACCCTTGTAGGATCATACCCAATGGAGGTCGACATAACCAGGCTCAGTGGCGGAAGACGAAAACAATTAAGGTGTGGCGAACTCTTAAGCATAATGTTTTTTATGAAAAACAGCAAAAGAAAAACTAACATCATCTCTAAGGTTGGGGACAAATCTATCAATTGGAATGCCAAGTGCTGGATCACCACTTATGTAATCTAGACAAAAAACAATTATACCTTCAGCTCCTAGAACCTCAACATTCTCTACCACAATAGCTTCACTGAATCTGCAATCTGTTCTTCCACTTGTTCGGCTCGCATAAAATTTGCATTCTCTTCTTCCGAGGAATTCACTTGATCTTGATGGGGTACTTGGATTAGAGCCGCTGCCACTATCAAGTCCTTCAAATATATCTTGTCAAATCTGCAATTCACAACATTAAATTGTAACAAAAATCACTATACATTGCATATTAGAAGCTATTCTAAAATCTTAAATGCTAGTAAAATTCAAAAATATACCTCTCCCCTTTGCTAGCCCTTCCTCTTGTTTATTCTTGCCTTGCCGGTCATGAAGGATGTGGAGCTGGTGACCACCGCGCCGTGCCGCCGTCCACTAGGCCGCGGCCACAGCCGCCCTATCGCTTGCTCGACATCCAGAGCCGCCCTCCATGGCTCCGCCATTTACCGCCGTCTCGTTGTCCGCCACTCTGCGTTTCACATACTTCTTCAACATTTTTCAAGTACCCATTCAATTTTTAAATACTCATTCAACGTTTTTCAAATACTTGTTCAACATTTCTAATACTTATTCAACATTTTTTAAATAATTTTTCAACATTTCTCACATACTCGTTCAACATTTCTAATACTTACTATATATATATATATATATATATATATATATATATATATATATATATATATATATATATATACGCACACGCTAAGGAATAGTTATTCTTCACCCTTTTTATTGTGACATCAATGCACCGTATTTTTACGTTTCATAAAATTAGTCTTATTTCATACATAAAAAGAGAATGTAAGAAAATATGTACTCGTCGTAAAAAATATTTTATGTTACCTAAAATTACGAATGTAAAAACATAGTGTAAAACATACATAAAATATGATTTTTCTGGTCTTATAACCTATATTTTTGTTATTTATATCAAATTTTACGTACTAAATCAATGTGCATGTAGCTATTTATATTCTAAATGTAATTTATTTAGCAAGCAATCGTAAGATTACCTCGGGCGAAGAATAATTTATTCTGCACCCTGTATGATAAATAGTAACATATAGAAAAGTATGCAAATAAAACAGAAACGAAAAAATAAAAGAGAAAAAAATAGGCCGTAGCTGGGCCGGCCCAGCTGGTTTTTCCCCGACGAGAGCCTTCGCCCGTGTCTCGCTTAAAGCGAGAAATAAGGGGCCCCTAGCGTAGCCAGCCGAAATCACTAATTAAGGAGTACTCCTTGCGGAGATCACTCCAACTTCCCCAGGTTGTGACAAGTGGCGTGCTGCATGTGCGCCACTTGTCCCAACCTGGGAGTTTTCCCTTTTTTCGTAGATCCGTTTATTCAAAATGTTTTATCTTTTAAACCGTGCATCAAAATCTCGAACCGTTTTCGCCATTGGATTCCTCGAATCGAGATCTTCAAAACTAGATCCCATGTTGATAGATTTTGACGAACTTTTTTTCACGAAAAAACCGACAAAAAAACCGAACCGGAAACACGGGTTTTTTTCCCTTTCCGAAAGAGGCACGCCCGTGCCTCTGGCGAAAGCACAACCGTGCCTCTGGCGGAAGAAAAACCGTGCCTCTCGCGAAAGAAAAAAAACAGAAACACATTTTTTTTCCTTTTCCGAAAGAGGCACGCCCGTGCCTCTCGCGAAAGCACAACCGTGCCTCTCGCGGAAGCAAAACCGTGCCTCTCACGGAAGAAAAAAAACAGAAAACGTGTCTTTCCCATTCAGAAAGAAGCACGCCCGTGCCTCTGACGAAAGCACAACCTTGCCTCTGGCGGAAGCAAAACTATGCCTCTCGCGAAAGAAAAAAAAATGAAAAACGGGTTTTTTTCCTTTTCCGAAAGAGGCACACCCGCGGCTCTCGCGAAAGCACAACTGTGCCTCTGGCGGAAGCAAAACTGTGCCTCTCGCGAAAGAAAAAAAACAGAAAACACATTTTTTCCCTTTCCGAAAGAGGCACGCCCGTGCCTCTCGCGAAAGCACAACCGTGCCTCTGGCGGAAGCAAAACCGTGCCTCTCGCGAAAAAAATGAATTTTTTTGCGTAAAAGAAATATTTTTTTCGAAAATTATTTTTGGTCGAAAAGCTAAGGAAGACCGGCAGAAAACCAAAACGTCAAAAAACCCCAAAAAAACCTTTTAAAAAGCTGAAAACGCGTGCGTAAAAATAAAAATAAATAAAATCCGGAGGGAGCGCCCATAGCGTGACACGTGGTGAATGGCTGTGAGCGCGTCAAGTGGCGTTGATCGTTGCGAGGCTCCCGAAGGAGCGCTCGTTAATTAGTTGCTCCCGTAGCCAGCAATGGACCTCTTTTGCGAAGCGCTGGAATGGGCTGCCCGACGGCCCAGTTTACCAGAGAACTTCATTTCAGCCTCTGGAAGAGCAGCCCACATGACTGATGGGCCAGATTTTACACAGTCCGGACCAGACGAGATCCAATGGCCAGAAACAGGTAGATCGCGAAAACGGATGGCAAAAAATGCAAATGCTCTATTTATCCAAACTGTGAAGATAAATACCAGCACATACTCTTTTTATCCAAAATATTATCTTCCTATTACTATTCATACAGAGCCTAAATGTCAAAATTACTCATTACAAACCTTTTCTATTTTTTGGGTTACAAATTGAGCCAAATGTTAGCATTGTTACAAGCCGAAATGATTAGCTACATAAAGTACTTTATGTTGTTTTGTCACATTGTGACCTCATATTAAAAATCCATTAATTTGCTTCAGGTTGAAGACGCCTTGGCCCTGCTTCCACGGAGCATGTGAACAGAGTATGTGCTACCCATTTTCAAAGCTCACAGAAACATCATCGATAATTTGCTACCTCTTCTAACAACATCGGAAAAATGGACACAGAAAAATGCAAACAATAGTCAAATTGTTGTAAGACATAAACCAAACAAACCACACATCGGAAAGATGCACACTGAAAGATTCCGAAGAATTTTAACAAGTTACTGACTAGACTGCTAACTTGACTACTGTCTACAATATTATGAAATAATAGTACAAATGGGTTGTAAATAGTCCGCTTCACCACCCATGACGCCGTACAAGACGCAACAACCGACTTACTATGTAGAGGGTTAATTTCAGCGTCAACCATGTCAGTGGCCACGGCAAACAACACATGGTAGAAACCTACAACAGAATGCCATTTCCACGTCTTGGCTGTCAAAAACCAACGACACCTGCACAACAGTCAATATCGTCAGTCAAAAACCAGTTTGTACTAGACATCCTCGTTGAAAAGCCAATCAAGTCATATCTCACAATTGTGCATGATTGCAACAGTAAACATCGACTCATGTACGCGCTCAACATATACAACAATATCCAAAGATGAAAATCGTCTCAGCATCATTAGGAAAAACGAACATCAGCGCAGCAATAGAAGAGCAATCAACTTGTAGTTTGTACTACACACTACACATCGTCAAATAGCCAACATGTTCATTAGCTTTCTGCTACAACAGTACAAACTAAAAGTTCATTAACCCAATGCCTCCATCAGAGACAAATACCTATCTTTTTTATTTCCTTTTTTCTTTATCATATATTCTTTCTTTTTTTGGTTTTCAGTTTTTTTGTTTTCTTTGCTTCTTTTGGTTTCTGTCTCCATTTTTAGTTTTTAGTTTTTCCTTTTTCTTATATTTGTTTTCAATTTCACTCTATATTTTTGTGTATTTCAAAATATATTTTACTAAGTGATCAACATTTTTATATACATGTTCAACATTGTCCGAATGCTTATTCGACATTTTCAAAATACCTGTTCAGAATTTTAAATACGCATTCAACATTTTCAAATACTTCTTCAACATTTTTCAAATAGTCTTTCAACATGCTTTAATACTTATTCAAAATTTTACATATGCTTGTTCAACATTTTAATGCTTACTCAACATTTTTTTCAAAATACTTGTTCAACATTGTTCAAATAATTGCTCAACATTTCTTAATACTTATTCAACATTTTTAAATAATTGTTCAACATTTTAAATATTTATTAAACATTTTTGAAATACTTATACAACATCTTTCAAATACTGATTCAATTTTTTAATACTTATTCAACATTTTCCAAATACTTTTTAAACATTTCTAATACTTGCTCAACATTTTTTAAATAATTGTTCAACATTTTTCACAAACTCGTTCAACCTTTCTTAATAATTATTCAACATTTCTTAATAATTATTGAATTTCTAATACATAAAAAGAAAAGTATGAAAGTAAAGAAAATGATAAAATAAAACAATAATATGTATATGTACTATTTATACGAAGCCTAAATGTCAAAATTACCCATTACAGACCTTTTTCTATTTTTCGGGTTTGGAGGGTGTAGGTACATAATGCAAAAAATTAAGCCAAATGTTAGCATTGTTACAAGCGGAAATGATTGCCTATGTAAAGTACTGGTGCATTGACTAGTAAGAAACTGTTACCACTACATACACATCAATTATGCTTCATCCCTACCCCAAGAGAAAACATCCCATGCATCAGCTTAATTCTTTACAGACCATCAATCAATAATAAAGAGCCATGGTGAAAAGCTGCGCAGTGAGGACAGTGAGGTAGATCTTTTTGTTTTTTTTTTAGAATCGAGTGAGGCGAGAGCTCCTTTTTTGAGGGGAGAGCTCAAGTGCAAGCAGCGAGCAGGAGGAGCCAATGGTCATGTTGAAAAGAGTCATGGTGAAAAGATGAACACAGAAAAATGTAAATAATGGTCATGTTGTTGGGCTTTGCGTGACCAAAAAGCTTGCTCGGAAGACATAAACCAAATGAACCACACATGGGAAAGATGCGCACTGAAAGATTCTGAAGCACTCTAACAAGTTACTGACTAGACTGCTAACTTGACTACTGTCTACAAATATTATGAAATAATAGTACAAATAGGTTCTAAATACTAAAAATCTGCTTCACGAGCCACGACGTAAAACCGTACAAGATGCAACAACCGACTTACTACGTACACTAGTAGAAAACGGAGCTTTAAAACCGGTTTGTAAGGGCCTTTAGTGCCGGTTATGGAACCGGCACTAAAGTGTGGGCACTAAAGCCCCCCCCCCCTTTAGTACCGGTTCGGCATGAACCGGCGCTAAAGTGCCACCACGTCCTGGTATGGGGGACCTTTAGTACCGGTTGGTGTTACCAACCGGTACTAAAGATTTTTTTGAAAATTTTGGAAAAAGAAATTTTTTTTTTTCGATTTTTAATTTTTCTAAATTATTTGATAATTTAGTCTCTAATCACCTCTCTTAACTGCTCAAGTGTGGATCACTCATTCCAAATCATCTAACTTCCCGACCAGTCACCCATCCCTCTCACTACTCCAGCCCGAGCACGCTTAACTTTCGGGTTCTATTCTCCTTCGTTTCCAAGTCTGCACTTGTTGTTTTCCTGACAATAGTAAGATGTTAATCCTATTAGCACTCAGGAGTTTAGCTTGAACATGAAGTCACACATTTCACCATTTGAGTTTGAAACTATTATTCTAAAAAAACAGTAATTATTTAGTAATGCTAATATTGCTTGAATAAGTTTGACCATAGTTTGACCACAGTTTGACCATAGTTTGACCATATTTGACCAAAATTCAAAAAATTAAAATAATTATTTAGTAACACTAATATTCTTGAATAATTATGTAGTAACATTAATACTTCTTGAATAAGTAGTTTGACCAAATTTAACAAAAAAATTTAGAAAAACTGAAATTTGACCATATCTTTTTTTCCTTTTGGAATTTGAGGATTCTAAAAAATTCCAAACAGGCCGTAGGCGGTCTCCATCGGATGCGGATTTTCGTGCTGAATTTTTTGATATATTATACGTTTTTTTCCGACATCGTATGCAAAAGTTATAGTCGTTTTACATTTTCCCTACACTTTTTGCAAAACATGTCCAAATTTAAGTTTTCAAATTTTCCTAACTAGTAGATGTAGTAATATAACTACCTCTCGAAAGGTTTTATTTCTGAAGTTTTTATCATTTTCTTTTGATTTTTTCAAAACTGAAATGGCGATACACGGGGGGGAGGGGGGTAGAGTTTGAAAATTGCCCTATAGTGCCGGTTTGTGTCTTCAACCGGGACTATAGGTTAAGACTCTGTTGTGTCGGTTGGTGACGCAAACCGATACTATAGGTTAGACCTTTAGTACCGGTTTGTGTCACAAACCGTCACTAAAGGGGCTCGTGGGGCCCTGGCCTGACGCCAGCCTGCCACCACCCCTTTAGTACCGGTTCGTGGCACGAACCGGTACTAAAGGTTCATTTCGAACCGGCACTAATGCATAGCCATTCGAACCAGCACTATTGATCACATTAGTGCTGGTTTTTTTACAAACCGACACTAATGTGCTTCACGTTTAACCCTTTTTATACTAGTGGTAGAGGGTTAGTTTCAGCATGGCATCAACCATGTCAGTGGCCACAGCAAACAACACATGGTGGAAACCTACAGCGGAATGTCCGCGGCCTCAACCAGCCGGCAAACTGAGCGGCAGTCTGCGAAGTAGTCACAACCAGTAAAGTAGTGATCATGTGCCTGCAGGAAACCAAGATCGACGTCTGGACCCCAACCATCGTCAGAGAAATTGGGGGTTTTGCACTGCCTGAATGCATTGTCCTCCCTGCAATCGGTCCCGCGGCGGAGCAGCCATCTTCTGGAACAGCAAGCTGTCCACCATTGCATCTCATGTTGTCGGCGAGTTCGCGATCACTGCAAAGGCGACGCTACTCCAGCAATCCTCGAGCTTCTGGCTAACGACTGTATACGGACCAACCGAAGACAGTAGGAAACCTGATTTCCTCAACGAGTTAGCTAGAACGGCACCCCCTCCTAGTGATCCATGGCTCATCAACGGCGATTTTAACCTCATCTACGAGGCGAGAGACAAAAACAACCACCACCTCTACCGCGGGCTCATGGGCATGTTCAGACAGGCCATTGACAACGCCGGTCTAAAAGAAATCAAATGCAAGAACCGCCGATACACCTGGAGTAACGAGCGCGAGAACCCGACCGTCGTTAGCATCGACAAGTTTTTCTGCACTAGTAGTTGGGATGATCTCTTCCCCTCAAGTGTGCTGATGGCAGCATCTACAGCAGTGGTCGGATCAATGCCCGCTCCTCCTGGCCGACGCTGCCACCCCTCGCCACCGTGCAAAATTCAAATTTGAGAGTTTCTGGCCGCTCTTCCCGCGCTTCCAAAAGACGGTCACTCACGCTTGGAGCCGGCCAGTCCAAAGCACCTGTGCTTTCCACCGGCTTGCAACCAAGATGGCGCGCACGGCCAAGGACTTGAAAGTTTGGAGCTCCTCCTTCTTTAGTGATGCCAAGCTCCAATTCCACATAGCTAGCAAGATCATCCTACGCTTAGACATAGCTCAAGAATCCCGCAACCTCTCCACGCCGGAATTTAATCTCCGACGGCTCCTCAAACAAAGGCTGCTCGGCCTCGCGGCGATTGAGCGCGCGCGAAAGCGCCAAGCTTCCAGGCTGACCTGGATCAAACTGGGAGACGCGGGAACCAAGTACTTCCATGCAAATATTCGAGCGCGACGCAGAAAGAACTTCATCCATAGCCTGAGGACTGGCAACGGCATTGTCACATCGCATGAGGACAAGGAGACAATCATTTTCGAGCATTTCAACTCCATCCTCGGCTCCAAGGGGGACTGCCATAGGGCCATCAACTGGAGCCAACTGCAGCTGCCCTCTGTTCGAGGTGGCGGCCTCGACAACCCCTTCTCCGAAGAAGAAGTATGGGAGGCGATCAAGGCCTCTCCTACAGAAAAAGCTCCGGGCCCGGATGGATTCATCGGCACTTTCTTCCGTAGCGACTGGCAAACAATCAAGCACGGCATCATGGGAGCCTTCCACCAATTCTACTCCATTGCCGGCGGCGGCCTAGACGCCCTCAACTCTGCAATGGTAGTGTTGATCCCGAAAAAGGATGGGGCAGAATCAGTCTCTGATTTCAGGCCAATTAGCTTAATCCACTCCATCGCAAAACTATTTACCAAAGTCCTCTCCTTGCGGTTGTCAAAAGTCATCAGCACCATCATCTCGCCGGCACAATCTGCCTTCCTAGCAAAGAAGAGCACACACGACAGCTATCTCTACATCCAAAATGCAGTTAGAAGCCTGCACCGCCTACAAGCCCTAGGCCTTCGACAATGTTTCGTGGGAATACCTACTGCAACTCCGACAATCCCTAGTCCTTCGACATGATGTGTGCTATTGTTGGAATTTTATTTTATTTTATTTTGCTTGCTGTTTTAATATAAATACTTAGATCTAAAGGTTTTTAATGAGAGAGAGTCCTCAAATAGCTACCCATTTCCTTAACTACTCGCTTGATCTTTCACTTATATCTTTTTGGATTAGTTTGTCATTTACTCTTGTGCTTCACTTATATCCTATGAGTAAATTGTTGAATGAATTTAATCACATTGGCTTTAGAAAGTGAAATCTATTGAAGCTTGACAATCACAATTAATATTGGTCATACAAGCAATACATGAATGATTAATTAGTATAAGGAAGAGAACTTTCACATACAAATATATTATATTGGATATCTTCTATGATTGTGAATACCAATTAATTATGTTACAACTTGAGAAAATTAGTTGAATTTGGACAAGGAAGACAACATAATGACTTATGGTTGTGTATATTTGCATAGAAGTTGTATTGTTATGGATCCTCCAACATGTGGTGTTTGCTTAGGATCTTTAGCTAGCCAAAAATTCGTACTAAGTAGAGATACTACTTGAGCATCCAAAAACCCTTAAACCCAGTTTCTTGCCATGAGTGTCCACCATATCTACCTATGGATTGAATAAGATCCTTCAAGTAAGTTCTCCTTGGTGCAAAAAGCAATAAAAATTTCTCCTAAAATATATGTGATCATTTATTGCAAGGGAAAATAAGCATGTACGAACTTGTGATGGCAAATAAATAAATGTGACAGACTGCATAATAAAGGTCGGTAATATAACATGATGTACCTTCGCATTGAGAGCTTATGCATCCAAAAATAAAAAGTGCATAACAACCTCTGCTTCCCTTTGTGAAGGGCCTATCTTTTACTTTTGAGTATTTACTTTTATGCAAGAGTCAATAGTATGCATTCTCTTTTCAACCTCAATCCTTCTCTAGTTGGCAAGCATTATGTGGTGGGGAAAGATCTAGGCACATATGGCCAGTCAAATATATTTGATCATGAATTATTATTGTTGACAATTATCTCTATGATAAATGAGTTGAGAGGCAAAACATTAAGCCCCTATCTTTCTCCGTGTTCGATGCATGTCATTTGTTCTAAAATATGCTCTGAGTACTAGCAATCATATAAGACTAAAATGATGATTGAGTATTGGGAGCTCTTACTTAGACTTTGTTGAGAATAAGTTGAATTGCAATTGTTTGGTGACTAAGAACATAGGTTGTTAAGTTTCAAGAGTATGCATTGTTTTAACCATAACATGTTAATTGATTGCTACTTTATCATGATGAGTTTTATGAGAAAGAGTTGTTGTTACGATGCTAGGAAAAGTGATCAAAATAATAACTCGTCAAACTTATGCACTATGCTAGCATTCACACTTCTTAAATTATTTATTTTAGCATTTACCTACTCGAGGATAAGTTTGGGGATGTTGATGTGTCTTCAACGTATCTATAATTGATGAAGTATTCATGCCATGTTTCCAATAATTCTATATGGTTTTGGTATGATTTGAATGGAACTAACCAGGACTGACGCTATTTTCAGCAAAACTACTATGGTGTTGTTTTTTGTACAAAAATAAAAGTTCTCCAAATGTAGCGAACCTTTTTTGACGATTTTTGTGGAAGAAGAGAAGCACTAGAAACTTCATGAGAGGGCTAGAAGAGCCACGAGGGCCCCACTACCTATCAGGGCGTGCTAGGGGGCTAGCTCGCCCTGGTGGGTAGTGGGCCCCTCGAAGCCCATCTTGACGTGAGCCCGACCCCAAAAATTACTATTAATAGAGAAACCCCTAGAAATAACCTAAGAAGTTCGACTCCACCGACGCACGCCTTTGTATCTTTTAAATATCATCTGGAGCCCTATTCTAGCACCCTGTTGGAGAGGGAAGTCATCATCGGAGGCCATCTTCATCATCCCGGCGGCCATCATCATGAGGAGGTAGTAGTTCACCCTCGAGGCTAGGGATATGCACAAGTAGCTATGTGTTTGACCACTCTCTCACTCTCGTGTTCTTAATTTAGCACGATCTTGATGTACCGCGAGCTTTGTTAATATAGTTGGATCATATGGTGTTTTCCCCTCTCTATCTTGTTGTCATGAATTGAGTTTTTATCTTTGAGGTTTCAATATTATCGGATTGAATACTTTTATGGATTTGAGAACACTTGATGTATGTCTTGCATGCGGACACCCATGGTGACAATAGGGTGTTCTATTGATTCACTTGATGTATGTTTTGGCCCTCAAATCGTGGATTCCCGAGGTGACATTGGGGTAATCTATGCATAGGGGTTGACGCCCATTTCCGTCCTACTTTCTCCGGTGCAAATATTGGGGCACTCTTTGATTTTGTTTGTGTTGGATTGAATATTATGAATCTGAAGTTGTTTGATGCATATTGTATAATCAACTCATGGATACTTGTGGTGACATTGGAGTATCTAGGTGACATCAGAGTTGGTGGATGTGTACCATATGATGTTATTTTAGTACGAACACTTGGGATGTTTGTGACACTTATATGAATAGCTCAATAGATTGATCGGAAATGATAACTTTGAGGTGGTTACGTACCCTACAAACAATTTCATGTTATGTTCTCTGCTAGATAAGAACTTTGGAGTGACTCTTTGTCACACGTTGAGGGATTGCCATATGATTCAATTGTGTTAGCATTGTTGAGAGATTGCACTAGTGAAAGTATGAACCCTAGGCCTTGTTTTTAAGTATTGAAATACCGCTCGTGCTCCGTTTTATGACTTGCTACCTTGTTGTTTTTATTTTTTTAGATTAAAAAACTTATATCTACTATCCATACTACACTTGTATCACCATCTCTTCGCCGACCTAGTACACCTATACAATTTACCATTGTATTGGGTGTGTTGGGGACACAAGAGACTCTTTGTTATTTGATTCCAGAGTTACATGATAGAGACCATCTTCATCCTACACCTCCCACGGATTGATGAACCTTAGTTCATCTACTTTAGGGAAATTGGCCACTGTCCTACAAAACTCTACGCTTGGAGGCACAACATAAGTCTACAAAAACAAGTTGTGTATTAGACATCACTCGGCGTACCAAATTTCACTGAAAATATTTGGTGCATGTCATTAAATTTGTTGAGAATATGACAAAGACAGCACCGGTTATGAATGCTGGATTTGGGATGGTGTTAATTCTACAACTGGTGCACACATTGAACAAGACCAATTATGTGCACAAAATGCTGGTACAAAGTCTTATTTTTATGTTGATGTTCATAAACTATATATAGCTTCAACGATATGTTACAATTGGTTTTTATTCTACATTGCAACAGAAATTGCCTGCTGCAGCTGTGCCTAAATCGATTTTCTGGCGCAGTCGAATTACACATGTGCCTGCTAATAACACCAAAGTGATTGCAATGTACTGCATTTCTTGTAGAAATGGAACCATACAAATTAACAAGTTCTCTCTTGTGGTGGCAATGCATCCACATTGGAAAATTGGAGACATTATTCTACTCATGCTCTACCAAGTCAGAGGAGGGTTCTTCCTTTTCATTTATGAGATGCCGAGTCGCCGTGATCAGGCTGCTTCCAGCGGATAGTTGTGGTTGTTGGCCCTCTACCTCTTAAAATGAGCTAGTTGTACTATATTAAGTTTGTATATATGGACCATATGGTTGTCAATATTGTTAAGTTCATAATTGTTAAGTACCGTGTAACCTAGATCGGCCTTTTGTCCAATAGTGTCACCACTATATATATGTTACTCAAATGATGTTTGCCAAGTTGTTAAATTTTCATGGAAACTATTAATATCGTACACAGTTCATTCAATTTAAGCATGTGCCCAGTACAGTAGAGGATGTCCATGTTTCCGACGTGATGATCAGCACTGATGTTTAGAACGCATTTGCATATTAGTTGTCCATATTGCAAATTCAGATAATATACAGATAGTCCAACCCATACAGTGACATATTTGACATGCATGAACAAAATCAATCGAGCATATGTATATATGCTCAAATTATTCGTCCAGTGCCTAGTTTGATGAGTAATTTACAATCTATTAGCTCGCTAGGGCGTAGCGCTCACCTCGACATTGGGGATCACTGGTATTGCCTCGGGCGTAGCGCTCACCAGGGCTACCGCGACTGCCGGGTTTGCCCCAATGACGTTTAGTGAGACGGCGATGGCTCTTGCCAGGGTTTCCATCACAGCCCCCAGGCATGCCCCGGCGAAGTCCGGCGTTGCGCCCTCCTATATTTGGACATAAGCTTGCGCCTCGTGCGGCAGCAACCACTGCCGCAGTTGTCCTTGCACTACAAGAAATATATCAACTAGTGACCTTCTGTCAGTGACCCTGGAAGAATTGGTCATAGATCTATGACCATTTGAGACCAATTGGTCAAAAGCTGTTCGGGGGGCTCCAAACCCTAAACCATTGCAACCATTTTGGTCAGAAAGGTCGTAATTTCCTTACACGAAATGGTCACAAAGCAAACAGTGCAGGTCCGCTGCCTTATTTCTAGTTGTTAACGACCAATATAGATGGTCATTGCCTTGTAGATTGTGGTGGGTTGTGATGACTATGCGCCATCTCATCAGTTTTGCCTATGTGTCATGTCCATGTGTCAATTTTTGCCCTAGGTTGTGAAGCAACCTATATTTCTGTTATTCCAAAATTTCCCAAAAAAACCTCATAAATTGTTTGGATCATATCTTCATCAAATATGTCAAAAACCTTCCTTTCCTAGTTCAAAAATAACTCAACAATATTCATTTTCCTATCCTGTTCAAAGCAGCACTTTGTGAAGGAAGTACCACTTTGGCATGTCCAAATGGTATCCATTTTCTACAGTGCTTTCCTATGCCCAAATAACCATCCTCCACCAAATGCCAGCTCAATGCATTCATTATTTTGAGCCCAGCTTCAACATTCGTATTTATGTCCAGTGTGGTACTTTGCAAAGCAAGTACCACCTAGGCTCCTCCTTTTGAGGTGAAAATTTGTGAAGACGGTCTTCTTAGTAACTGATCATCCTCGGCCAAAACTCACGCCCATTAGCCATGTGCATTTCCCGTACCGCAAATCAAACACTTGGCTGCTTATTCATGTTTGAGCATCGATCGGTGTCCTCGTGAGAATCTTATGTTGTGATTTTCTTCCTAGCACCTACCTGGGGAGTGCCCAACCCACTAGAGATGCCTAGGCCGCCCAGAACACAAGGCAACGCCACGATCATGCGGTGACCATGCGGCGGGCATGCGAGCTTACGCGCTCTAGAGTTGGGGCCCTCGGCCGCCGTCCAAACCTCGATGTCTCGCCATCAAACCATGTATTTCTGATTAAATAGATACTTATTTACTTAGAAATGATTTTTGAAAAAAAAATAAAGAGCAAACTATGAGGCAGCTGCAGTTCAAATTTGACCAGCTTCCAGCTGAATCGACGGGAATTTTTCCTTTTCAGCAGAGGTGGATCAAAATTTTGACACCCAACCATTTTGTCAATTGTGCATTAAATATTTCCTAGTATTTTATAAAATTGATTAGGTCCAATTTTGCAACAAATATATGGTAGGTCCTTCACAAAAAAAACTCATTTCGGGCACTTGGAAAATGGAAAATGAATTTTCCGTGCAAAGAAAATGAAAACTCCCTTAGACAACATTGTTTGGAATTCCAAGATGCACCCTTGTGCACAATATGAGATCATTTGAACAAACTATGCCATGAATGTGGCCATAAGATTGATCATTTGGCTTGAAAGCCATGAATCTTCGCGCATGATAGCTCATTTTTAGAACACTTTTTAAAAATAATTACTGTATTACAAGTTTATTATTTTTCCTGGAAACTTGGTCACATATAATGACACAATGCGAAGGTTTTCCAATTTTTTGAATTTTTTTGAATTTTTTATGCCCGTTTCAAAATGCGGTCAAAACGGCGGGCTTGACCGTTCCTATCTAGTGGTTGAATCTTGGAATTTTTTGGTGTTTCTTTGATTAAATAGATACTTATGTACCTAGAAATGATTTTTGGAAAAAATAAAGAGCAAGCTATGAGGAAGCTGCAGTTCAAATTTGACCCGCTTCCTCCTGAATCGGCAGGAATTTCTCTTTTTCACCAGAGGTGGATCAAAACTATTGACACCCAACCATTTGGTCAATTGTGAATCAAATATGGCCTAGTATTTTATAAAATTGATTCGGTCCAATTTTGCAACAAATATATGGTAGGTCCTTGACAAAAAAAAACTCATTTCAGGCACTCGGAGAATGGAAAATCAATGTTCCGTGCAAAGAAAATAAAAACTCCGTTAAGCGATATTGTTTGCCATTCCAATATGCACCCTTGTGCACAATATGAGATCATTTGAACAAACTATGCCATGAATGTGGCCATAAGATTGATCATTTGGCTTGAAAGTCATTGATCTCTACACGTGATAGCTCGTTTCTGAGAACACTTTTTTAAAATAATTGTCGTATTACAAGGTTGTTATTTTTCCTGGGAACTTGTCGACATATAATGACACAATGCGAAGGTTTCCCAATTATTTTTTTTGAATTTTTTATGCCCGTTTCAAAATGCGGTGAAAAAGGCGGGCTTGACCGTTCCTAGCTAATGGTTGAATCTTGGAATTTTTTTTGGTGTTTCTCTGATTAAATAGATACTTATGTACCTATAAATATTTTTTGGAAAAAATAAAGAGCAAACTACAAGGCAGCTGCAGTTCAAATTTCACCCGCTTCCACCTGAATCGGCGACAATTTGTCTTTTTCACCAGAGGTGGATCAAAACTTTTTACGCCCAACCATTTTGTAAATTTTGCATTAAACATGGCCTAGTATTTTATAAAATTGATTTGGTCCATTTTTGCAACAATTATTTGGTAGTTCCTTCACAAAAAAAACCTCATTTCGGGCACTCGGAAAATGAAAAATGAATTTTCCGTGCAAAGAAAATGAAAACTCCCTTAGGCAACATTGTTTGGAATTCCAAGATGCACCCTTGTGCACAATATGAGATCATTTGAACAAACTATGCCATGAATGTGGCCATAAGATTGATCATTTGGCTTGAAAGCCATGAATCTTCACGCATGATAGCTCATTTCTGAGAATACTTTTTTTAAAATAATTATCATATTACAAGTTTATTATTTTTCCTGGAAACTTGGTGACATATAATGACATAATGTGAATGTTTTCCATTTTTTTGATTTTTTTTGAATTTTTTATGTCCGTTTCAAAATGCGGTCAAAACGGCGGGCATGACCGTTCCTAGCTAGTTGTTGAATGTTGGAAAACTTTTGATGTTTCTCTTATTAAATAGATACTTACGTACCTAGAAATGATTTTTGGAAAAAGTAAAGAGCAAACTATGAGGCAGCTCCAGTTCAATTTTGACCCGCTTGCAGCTGAATCGACGGAAATTTGTCTTTTTCACCAGAGGTGGACCAAAACTTCTCACACCCAACAATTTGGTAAATTGTGGTTTAAATATGTCCTAGTATTTTAGAAAATTGATTTGGTACAATTTTTCAACAATTATTTGGTAGGCCCTTCACAAAAAAATCATTTTGGGCACTCGAATAATGATTAAAAATAGCTACAAAGATAAAAAAAATTGCATGCAAACTCGCTATCATCCATAAAATATGCTCTAAATTGATAGAAAAATTTAGTTGTGCCATTTTGCAAAATATTTATGATAGTTGCTTCACAAAACCCTCCTAGTTTTAGTACTTCATAATATTTATGATAGTTTCTTCACAAAATATTCTAAATCATAATTTTTCTGAACCAATCAGAGCTCTTCACGCGGATCACCCCCTTAGCCGATCTGGACCGTCCACATCCGACGGATCCAACGTCTCTCAGGTCCCCTCTCAACCCAACCCTACCCAAACCCTAGCAGCCCCCTTCTCCTCGCTCGATCCAGATCTCGCTCCCCTCGTCTCCCACATCGCCGCCGCCACCCTCGTCTCCCCGATCCCATCCCTCCCATCGTCTCCCTCCCAAACCTTGCCGCCGGCGGCCTCTCCCCCTCCTCTCCGTCGCAACCAGCCCACAGATTTCCTCCCACCTTTCCCCTCCTCCCCTTCTCCGGCCAAGAACCTCGCCGGCGCCTCCGCCCCCTCCTCACCGGCCCGCTATGGCGCTGTACCGCCGCGCGGCCTCCGCGATCCGATGGCGGGGCCCTGCCGCTGCCCTTGCTCCCGGCGTGGGACATGGCGTCGCTCTTCGGCCACGTCGAGCCGGCGCCAAAGGACCCCCCTCGGCGCCACCGAGGCCTTCCTCGCCGACCCCTCCTCCGACAAAGTCAACATCGGCGTCGTACGTGCTTATACTCCTCTCGTCTACTATGGCCCGCGGCTCCTCGGCTTCGGACTGGGCGAGGGACATCACGGTAGAGGACGCGGTTCAGCCCGAGCGCCCGCGCGGCATCGAGAGCTTCGGGATCAGGGACCGAGCCGCCACGCCGCGCGTGCCTGTGGGCTACACGTCGCGATCAGCTGCCTCGGAGCCTCGTGCGGTGGCACATCGTCGCCGTCAACCACGGCGCTAGGACAGCCCGAGGGGAGCAGGAGCGGGAGGATGTATGGCATCCTCGCCATTCTCGGCGCTTCTCTAGCGCTTAGCGTGGTGTCCTGCGTGCTGTGCTACCTCGTGGGTCAGAGCAGCGAGGCTGCTCCGTCCGGAGAGAACCAGGACAAGGTAATCGCCCCTGCTTCTCAATTCTCAAGCATCTTTGTCGTGCAGGCGATCTTTGTCGATCAGTGATTTTGCCGTGAGGCTTACAGGGCATGTTTTTGCCAGCCCAATCACAACATATTTTCCCACTCTAGGAACAGATATAGACGATCAGTGCAGTGCCGATTTTCTTCTACACGCGCACTGGCCTGCAAGATAATGTGCTAATGGTTTTGATAGAGCTGTCGGTCAGATGTTTCTTTGACCACGCTGCTATCGCTTTTTGATGCTCTGTTATATGATTTTAAGTGTCTGACCACTTCATGAGTATGCATAAATGCATTGTCCCTTGTTTACCATGTTGTTGTATCGCTTTTCGTTCATCCTGACCTATGGTGTGTTGCTGTGTTCAGGAGGATCTTTGGTTGTCGGCCTTCCCCATTGGAACCGAGGTCTGTGCACATACCTATCTATTGTTGCGCATTATTTTGACAACTATGTGTTATGCACTTCTGCTTGCTCTTATTGATTGTCTATATCTGTTCCTGCAATGGGAAAACATTGACAAGATAAGGGAGTTCAATTGGAACTTTCAAAATTTAGAGGTATATATAGGACATGTGACTCTGTTGGGCTTGTAGTTGATATTATTGCTTCTTTACCGTAAGATTCATGGTTCATTGTTGGTGGGCAGAAAGCTCTAGAAGAAGGGGGGAGCTGTATGGGAAGACAGTTTACTGCATAGTGGATCAGAGTACATTTGGTGTTCCTCTTCTCTGAAGCTTGCATAGCTTAGAATCCCTTATCTGTGATTCTGTATCTAGTTTTTGTCTGAAGCTTGCATACCTTAGAATACCTTATCCTCAAGTCATGTCTAGTTAGGCCTTTCCACCCCTTGATAGGTACCACTGATTTGGACTGGTGCTTTCCTGAAATTATATGCTGGTTTCATTTCATCAGCTGAGTAGAAAGGCTTTCTTTTTGTAAGAGAGGTTCCCATACAGCATCAGGTAGGGAGAGGTGACATTTTGGTAGGCCAGGATACAAGATACCAGAACTAACAGTTCTCGCCTTGCTTATGTTTTGTTATCTCATCTTATCTAATAAAACTGGCAATTATAGGATACAAGATACCATAACTACATAACTGGGGTCATTTGAATTACTGTAGTTGTGCCGTCTGGCTAGTGGGCTAATATGGGAGCCACAACATGGCATCATTCTATAGGGAGAGGTGACATTTTGGTAGGCCAGGGCGTGTGCTTGTATTCAGGCTCAAAATGCGCCCCATTTACTTCACCTCTAGAATATCTCTTTGTTGTCTTTGTGGAATAGTAACATATGGATTGTCATACCTGCTTAAATCTCAGTCGCTACATGCTAGTAGGATATTATTTACCAATTCTATCTTCTGCGATTAAAACAAATCCACGACAGAGTTGCAGCAAACAAATTTTACCAGTTCTATCTTCTGTATCAAAACAAATCCACAACAGTTTTCCAATGACAGTAGCAACAAACTGATTTTTATCAATTATATGTTCTTCTATTAAAACCAATTCTACCGAGGTAAACTGCAGATGCGATTTTTATTAATTAGATCTTCTGCGATTAAAACCATATTGGGTAACAACTTGCTTCAACTGGAGATGCCTGCGATTAAAACTAAAGTTTCATTCATCTTATGGTATCTTGTTCTCTGTGATAACTCTTGACTTGCAAGATACGATGTTGATTTATTATATATACCCGCACAGCAAGTATATGGTGTTGTCTTATTCGGTCTGAACTTTGCATATGTTTATTCAGTTTACAACTAGGATTAGTTTCATGTGTTTATAAGAATTATTGATGCAAACCACTATGTGTGTGCATAGCAGGGACGGTTCAGATCTGACGTTTTTGGTGTCTTGCTCGTTTTCAGGGCGGGGGTGGTGCAGTGGCCGCATGAACATGCTCAGGGGCATCATCGGCGGGGCGCTCAGGAGACGGGCGAGGTGGATGCTGCCCACCCAGACGGTACACAACATGGGGGAGTCCATCTCCGACCGTCCCAAGCATGACCATGATAGACCTACAACGACAGGTAGCATTTCCATCTCCATCTCCCTCCCCCTCTTCCTCGAAGTAGTAGCACATCATCAGGTAGTAGGACCGTGAATACATGTGTGCAGTAGCTTGTTCTGTAACTTGTTCAAATGATAAGAGAGGTTCCCATACAGCATCAGGTAGTAGTATGACAGCATCAGCATCAGGTAGTAGCTTGTTCTGTAACTTGTGTCTCAGGTTGTTCAAATGTGCACATCATCAGGTTCCCATTGTGGTTACAACTGCAATGTGTGATCCTATCTATAAAATATAAGGGGCAGTCTTAACATTCATTTATAACTCTAATCTAGCTTGAACAAGCAATCGAGGGAGAACTGCCAGTTTCTTTTGTATGGCGTACATGTTGAATGTCGTTGGATGATGATCTAACCATTTTTCTCATCACAAAGTATGCATGGGCAATATAATTTGCAGCATTAGTTAGGTACTGTTGTAGTCTTTTTTAGACTTGTATGAGTAAAATGCACGATGATGGTGACTAACCAGAAAAGTTCTTTGAGTTCCATACATTGAGTAAAACATTTCAATCTGTCATTGAAGTACTGTGATATATCAACTATATATATCCGTGATACCATTTCTGTACTGTGATAGTTTCTCATATTTTTGTATTATACTTGTATACATTATTCCTATTTGAAGTCATCAACTAAGCTATTGTAAACATTCTTGCCATGTGATGCTTCCTTTTTCATGCTTTGCTACTATAGATGATTTGCTTGAACTGAGATGATTGGTGTATTTGTGCTTATAATTATGCTTCTATGTGATTGTTGCAGCATGACCCAACCAAATAAACATTTTGTGCCTTGATCTAGCTCTAAAAGTGTGGTGTTAACTCTCTTTGCATGAGCTCTAGGCTGAAGAAATTTGAAGAAGCTTGAAGCCGGACAAAGTAAAGAGTAGTGAGTAATAATGTAGTGCTAGTTATGTTGTACAGTAGCCAGCATATCTGGTTGTATGAACACTATTGTAAATACTGTAATTTCGTATTTGTACAGTAGTCAGCATATTTGGTGCTAATATTGGCTATCATTTTACAGTTTCATATGTTCTCTTGCCATTTGAAATATTTTTCATTTGTTTATTGTCAAAGTGTGAGAAATGGAAAGATGACCCGTGGGGCAAACGAAAAGGCCAAGGCCCAAAAAGTATATGGAATGTAAAAAAGGCTGAGGCCCAAAACAGTAATGGACTATAAAAGGGTTGAGGGCGAAAAAAATGGACTATAAAAGGCAATGGCCAAGAGTAAAAACCGTTGAATTGCTGGGCTAGGCCCATGTAGCTAGTAAAAAATAACAGAAAAATATAAATAAAGAGGCTGCAATGTTGGGCTTGGTCCATGAAGCTGACAAAAAATTCATAGGAAAAAATGTAAATGGGCTGAATTAATGGGCTCGGCCCATATAAACACCGAATTGGACCGGGCTGAATCTTGTGCCACATCAGATTGCCACGCTGGATGCCTACGTGGACTGGGGAGGTTGCTAGTGACCAAAACGCCACAGTAGACATATTTTGGTCATAAACGTCCACGACCATTCCAGAAGAAAGGTCGCTATAGTCAGTTTACGACTGCCAGCTTTTGACCTTCTGGTTTTGGTCACAAAAAGGTCACAAATGGAAAACTGTGACCATTCAGTGACCAATAGTGGTGGTCATAAGTTGACATATTTCTTGTAGTGTTGCGACATCGCGGTTCCTGCTCCGCCGCCCGCACCATCCACAATACTCTTCACCGAGCCAGCAGTATCACCCACTGGCGATCCCTGTCCGCTTCCAGGACAACCCTGGCTAACCCGGCGACTTGCTCGTACCGCGTTCCCTACTTCCTCTGGCCGTCGTCGGAAGAGGCGGCGGCATGGCCGTCGACCGCCAAGCCGACCATCACGCCACCAGTCTCCGTTCCACCATCGCCCAAATCCATTATGTCGTCGGCTATTGGGGGTATGCTGGTATTTGTGGGTAACTAGCTCGCAAGGGGATCAATAGTTAGTCGACGCCGCCAGCCATTATTTTGGATTTTATAGATAGTAGTTGGCTAGGGGGTTGAGGGGTTTACAATTTATCCCCGCGGCTGCGCGGGAAGACTAAGTGGAGCACACAATTCCCAGCACACAATTGTATGTTGTGTCATGTGCTATCACACATGTGTTAACATAAGGACACATATCTGTAACTTACAAATCATCACGCACTAGTACTCACACCATGCATCGTGTGCAATGCCACTAGCCATCGCAAACAACTCGCTTGCATTTTTCAAATCTGGCCTTCTTCTCCCCACTGTCCTCGCCTCCACAAAATCGTCCATATAACGCATGTCCTCAGAAACTCAAACCCCCCTCTCCATCGCAGAAGGTGGGGGAGATGCAGCTCATAAGCGCGCAGGAGCCTGCGACGGCGGTGCGCGCTAACGAGGGTGCGACGGCCTTGGTGGCAAGCGCGGAAGAGTTAGCGGCTGCAGCAGATCGGTTTTGGGCAAGCGCGGTTTCGTACGCAGAACGAGCGGTTGAGGCCGCGGCCTGGGCGGCACGCGATGATGAGTCCGACATTGCCTTGGAGTTGGCGACACAAGTGGATTTCGTTGTGGTATGGGCGACAACCTCCTTAGGGTCTGCTAGAGCTCTAGTAGCACACGCAGCAAATGCCTTTGCTGTTTACGACCGCATAGAACATGTCCGTCAAGGCCGCGTCGTATGCGTGTGTTTGCCTGTGGACGGGATTTTCCCTGAGCCCGGAGCTACTCTCATGGAGTAGGAGCAGACGAATGGCCGGCCTATGAAATGTTCAAGTACATGGCCGGCGCCGACCCAACTCTCGACACTTCCTTCCGAGAGAGCATTTTTCTTCAATCCGGAGAATATTTCAACATCGCCGCACCAACAGGCTAGCTCCGTAACGAATGCCAACCAGTAGTTGTTTATATTTTGCTGTTTTCTGAACCTTGTTGATCCGCTATTATGTTGTTTGGTTGATTATTTATGAGTACGAACAGTAATGTGTGCAATCATTTTCTGAATCATATGCTTATTAGCATGAATTATATGTGTTATTGCCGGTCTGTGCTACTACACAACTCTGATTACTAACCTGTTTACCGGGTATCACACACATCTTATTATACCGAATCATTTGTGATTTTTTATCATCGCAAACAATTCACCCGAGTGACCTGTTTGCCTTGTATCACACATATATTATCACTTGTAAACGTTTGTGTTATTTTTTACCATCAGTTCATCTGAGCTGCCTATTTGCCGAGTATCACACGCATCTTGTTAAGTTGAACTGTTTTTGTTCTCCTGGCTCATCGTATCAGTTCATCCGAGTGAATTGTATGTCGTCTATCGCACACACCTTGATCTGTCCGACCGTTTCTGTTGTGTTGGCTAATCACAAACTGTTCATCCGGTTGAACTGTATGTCGTATATCTCACACACCTTCATATTGCTGACTATTTTTGTTGTTATGCTCCTTGCAAACACTTAATTCGAATGAACTGTATGCAACGTATCACACACACAACTGTAATCTGAATTGTGTTTGATGTCTCCACATTCGCAAACCGTTTTATCATTTTTGACGGTTTCCTTACAACACCGTTTGCGATTAATGCATCGCAAAACAGTTTCGTTGAAGGGACTCTGATTGTAGTGTCACGTTAGCAGCATACTGTAGTAGTGAGGCGTTGCCGGAGAGGGCTCGCCGACCATGTGAGGAGGGGGTGTGGAGGGTTTAGGCCTGGATTGCCTTGGGGGAAGAAAGAGTAAGTAGATGAACAGTGGACGTGGGAAGAAAAGGGTTGGAGGAGGAAGTAGATGATTTGGCCGCTCAATCCTAATCCAACGGCTGCGAGCAAAAGTGACTTATGCCAAGAAAAAAAATCAGATGCCTGACGTGTAGGCGCTCCCATATTTTGAACACGTCTACGTCCTGCAACGATCTAATCCTCTGCCACCTATATTCATCTATATATAACAGCCGAAATGGAGTCACGAGCAAAGTAAGCAGCACTGCACTACCTTAGAGAATACTCAGAGGCATTGAGAGGATGGCGGTGGAAATACATCTCCCATGCTGCTTCGCTCTCAAGTCGAAGCGCCATGAGAGCTACCTTCGTTATGTTCACGAGGAAGGAGACGAGACGACCAACGGGCAGCTGCAGCTCAACGGCGAGGACGCCGTCAACCCCTTCACCAGGTTCGATTCCGAGCCGTCGCTGCTGCACGAAGGTATGGTTCACATTCGATGCCGCTACAACCGCAAGTACTGGGTGCCTCGTCAGCGTGGCGGCGGCTGGTGGATCGCCGCGGACGCCCATGAGCCGGAAGAAGACATCGACAGCGCCAACTGCACCCTCATCAAACCCATCATCAGTGTCACAGACTCCAAGTCCAAGGCCAACGATGACGATACTACTACTGGAGCCGCCATGACCGTCAGGTTTCACAATTCATTATACTTATGAATATAGATACTAGTAGCTTACTGGGTTCTTTATAGCTAGCATAAGAAATTAATTATAATTATTCCTCTTGGTCTTGTGGTGAGATATCTCGATTGATCACGCATTGCGTTGTGTG
>NC_057810.1:9069539-9072740 GCF_018294505.1 Triticum aestivum
GGTGGAGGAGCCCGTCCTTGACCGGGAGATCTACAACGTCGAGTACAGGCTGAACAATGTCAGGATCTACGAAACCAGCGTCATCACCATGGCCACCACGGCCGCCGTCAATGACACCTCCAAGGAGAACATCAAGACGCTCACTCTCGCCTACGAGGAGTCCGAGTTGAGCACCTGGGACGCCACCCTCGAGCTCAAGCTAGGGTACAAGTCCAGGCTCCGAGCCGGGTTCCCAAAGCTCGGCCTCGGTGCCACCGTCAACATCTCCGCCGAGTTCTTCGGGGCCTACAACTGGGCCGAGACCATGGAGAAGAAGGTGAGCCATGAGGTTGAGTACGAGGTCACCGTGCCTCCCAAGACCAAGGTAACCGTCAGACTCATCGCGACGAGGAGTGCCATCGACGTCCCCTTCGACTACCAGCAGAGGGACGTCATGTCCACCGACGGAAAAGCTCGGGTTGTTAGCAGGACGGATGGCCTCTACACTGGCGTCAACAGCTACAACTTCAAGTTCCAGACCACGGAGGAGAAGCTCAAGCCAAGGCTTTTGGCCACAACCCCTCCTTGAGTTCTGTATACGTACATGTATGGGACGTACTAATAAATAAAGTCCATAAAACGAGTGCCGGGTCCCAATGTGTTTCCAAAGTTTTCCAGTGAGTTGTACTAATAAAAAAATAATCCAAATGTTTTCTCCGCCTTAGAATTTTCTCATAAAAAGATTTCTCAAATTGAGCGCACGTTTTTTGGTCGAAACGAGCGCATGCATGTGCTAATTTCTTGTCTCATAGTGCATTTGGTTGTGGCATCAAAGGCATTCACGCTGCTTCCTTCAGTTTGATAAAAACATAACCATGCGCATTCATTTCGGGTTTTCAAAATTAAAAAAAATCATATCTTTGAAACCGTGCATCAAAATTCAGGTTCGTCTTCATCGTTGGAATCCTCGCAACAAGATCTTTCAAACCACATCCCGCATGGGCGTGTTCCGATGAATATTTTTCGATGCCAACGTTGGTTCCATATGGTGCAACTCTATTACTGCATGGTGCAAGTTTAGTATTGCATCAAATATCACCGAACAATATCAAGGTAATGAAAGCTTTAAAAAATTCATTCACATCAAATGGCTTTGTTTTTCGTCAAGTAATTAATTAGACAATTATTGAGAAAACATATAATCACATAAACATGTTTAAAGTAAATATTGGATATGCTACTATCTGTAAAACCCACAACAGCACTTGAAAATGTACAAATTCTGAATACACGTCAAGCACATGTGACGCTTATCGAAGATAATAAACCATCCTACCATCTAGCTCCAGGCTTTGCTCTGCTTTAGGCATTGCCACTGGGGTCTCCTTCTCCGTATCGCCCTTTCCTGCACCTATTGGGATCCCATTCATAATTGTGTACGCTCGAAAGTCAGAATTGATGCAACTGATTGTCAATGGAACGCAGCAACAGATCGGCCCGATTAGTAAAACAAATCGAAGCTCACCTGGCATAAGTGGGTGGAGCTATAATATTGAATTGTTTCTTCCAAACCTGAGTGCTGGAACAACCCAAACCAAGTTGTAAAGTGTCAGCTTGAATGAAAATTACTAACAATAGATTAATCAATTTTTTCAGGGATAACATATAAAGCATTTCGATCGTGCAAGGAAGTAGTATTGCACCAAGAAAAAAAAGTGATGCATCTGACCATGAAGCAATGTCTATCAGTCACACATGATACTCAAGTTGCTTTCCAATTTTGACACGCACTTTCTATCTTGATTGTTAGGAAGATTTATGGTGGTAGCAGCTTCATTATATTATATTAGGATGACTGGTGTACGGAACAGTATATAGATTAGCCTTTTATAATTATAACCATAAATTACTTAAACAAAAACCAAATTATATTCACTGGACATGGTAAGTAATAAAATTATTGTTGCAATAGCAAGCAGGAATTTAACAGTAAATCTTGTTCGGACACGGTTGCATTGAAGAAAAAGGTATCATGTTAGCTTCTAACTCTGACAATGAAGATCGATAAACTGAAGAGAGAAAAGATGTACTATAATCTGTAGTAAACCATTTCCCATGTGAACCATTTCAGCTACATGCCAAAAAGCTAATTGAGGCCATGTTCTTAACTAAAAGGAAACTTACTCCTCTCCACCATCTTCCTCACAAAACAAAATGGAATCTTCAAGATTCATGTGCACTGGGCAACACACTTGCCCTTGCAAATTCACAGCAAATTATACAGAGGTAACAACTAAATCTAGAAGCAAAAATCTTTAGTCAAAGTAGCTATCAGGGAAAGTAAATATCGAGCTTCCTTCCATGGCACCCAACAACAAGACCCTGATAGGATCATAACCAATGGATATCGACATAACCAAGCTCAGAGGCGGAAGACGGGAAAAAATTATGGTGTGGCGAACTCTTAAGCATATTTTTTTTATGCAAACAGCAAAAGCATCTAACATCATCTCTAAGGGTGGGGACAAATTTATCAATTGGAATGCGAAGTCCTGGATCACCATTTATGTAATCTAGACAAAAAACAATTATACCTTCAGCTCCTAGAACCTCAACATTCTCTACCACTATAGCTTCAACTGAATCTGCAATCTGTTCTTCCACTTGTTCGGCTGGCATAAAAATTGCATTCTCTTCTTCCGAAGAATTCACTTGATCTTGATGTGGTACTTGGATTAGAGCCACTGCCACTATCAAGTACTTCAAAAATATCTTGTCAAATCTGCAATTCACAACATTAAATTGTCACTAAAATCACTATACATTGCATATTAGACGCTATTCAAAAAATTTAAATGCTAGTAAAATTCAAAAATATACCTCTCCCCTTTGCTAGCCCTACCCCTTGTTTCTTCTTGCCTTGCCGATCGTGAAGGACGCGGAGCTGGCGACCGCCGCGCTGTGCCGCCGTCCACCAGGTCACAACACAGCCGCCCTCCGCGGCTCCGCCATTTACCGCCGTCTCGATGTGCGCCACTCTGCGTTTCACATACTTCTTCAACATTTTTCAAGTACCCATTCAATTTTTTTAATACTCATTCAACATTATTCAAATACTTCTTCAACATTTCTAATACTTATTCAACATTTTTATAATTATTCTTCAACATTTTTCACATACTCGTTCAACATTTCTTAATACTTATTCAATATTTTTTTAAT
>NC_057810.1:9073292-9104194 GCF_018294505.1 Triticum aestivum
CGCAAATAAAACAGAAAACGGAAAAAGGAAGCAGAAAAAATAGGCCGTAGCTGGGCCGGCCCATCTGGGTTTTCCCCAACGCGAGCCTTCGCCCCTGTCTCGCTTAAAGCGAGAAATAATGGCCCCCTAGCGTAGCCAGTACTGGACCTCTTTGCGAAGCGCTCGAATGGGCTGCCCGACGGCCCATTTTAACAGAGCCCTTCATTTCAGCCTCTGGAAGAGCAACCCAGATGACAGATGGGCCAGATTTCACACAGTCCGGACCAAACGAGATCCAATGGCCAGAAACAGGCAGATCGCGAAAACAGATGGCCGGAAATGCAAATGCTCTGTTTATCCAAACTGTGAAGGTAAATACCAGCACATACTCTTTTTATCCAAAATATTATCTTCCTATTACTATTCATACGAAGCCTAAATATCAAAATTACTCATTACAGACCTTTTCTATTTTTTGGGTTTGGAGGGTGTTAGCATCGTTACAAGCGGAAATGATTAGCTACATAAAGTACTCCATGTTCTTTTGTCATGCTGTGACCTCATATTAAAAATCCATTAATTTGCTTCCAGTTGAACAGAGTATCTCGTATAAATAGAGTATGTGTTACACCTTTTCAAAGCTCACAGAAACAACATCGTTCATTTGGTACCCCTTTTAGCAAGATTTTTTTTTCTTTTGCGGGGAAGCAAGATTGTTGATCGTGATACCGTCCATTTGCATAGACACCACATACAATTCTAACATCTAGATGATTTTTTAAACCGCAAGACGGTTTAATCTTGGTCAGAGGCGAAAACCAAGTGGAAAAAAAATGTGACGCTTCATGCTTTCCTCATCTGAAAAAAACATCAAGCCTTCTTATATTTTTTGTTATTATCAGAAGTGTCTGCTTGCTTCCTTTTTTACCAAGCTCAATAGTATTTTATTTTATTATGATAGAGCTTCAATCCTTGGGCACAGTAAGGGAGCTTCATGGGGGGCAAGCTGGGCCATGGCCCCCCAGCTCAACTAAAAATAAGCTCAAAGCAATTATATTTGCCCCCTAAAGCCTATGCCCCCCCAAAGTCCAGCCCAGTCCGTTAACTGAAAAGAGCCCATGGTTCTCTATCTGCACTTTGATCATCAGCAGCCCAAGCTTCACTTTGGTACAATCTAAATTCAGTTGTCTCAAAAAAAATCTAAATATAGTGTCTCAAAAATGCAAACAACGGTCATGCTGTTGGGCTTTGTGTGACCAAAAAGCTTGCTCGGAAGACATAAACCAAACGAACAACATATCGGAAAGATTCCGAAGCATTCTAACAAGTTACTGACTAGACTGCTAACTTGCCTACTGTCTACAGATATTATGAAATAACAGTACAAATAGGTTCTAAATACTAAAAGTCCACTTTACGACCCATGACGTAAAACCGTACAAGATGCAACAACCGACTTACTACGTAGAGGGTTAATTTCAGCGTAAAAAAGGTCAGTGGGCACAACAAACAAACACGGCACAATACTTCTTCAACATTTTTGAAATACTCGTTCCGCATTTTTTTAACACTTATACAACATTTTACAAATGCTTGTTCAACATTTTAATGTTTATTGCACATTTTTCAAAATACTTGTTCAACATTTTTCAAAATACTTGGTCAACATTTTTTAAGTAATTGTCCAACATTTTTTAATACTTATTCAACATTTTTCAAATACTTGTTCAACATATTCAAAGCTCAGAGAAACATCATCGATCATTTGCTACCCCTTCTAACAACATCGGAAAAATGGACACAGAAAAATGCAAACAATGGTTAAGTTGTTGTAAGACATAAACCAAACAAACCACACATCGGAAAGATGCACACTGAAAGATTCCGAAGCATTCTAACAAGTTACTGACTAGACTGCTAACTTGACTACTGTCTACAAATATTATGAAATAATAGTACAAATGGGTTGTAAATACTAAAAGTCCGCTTCCCGACCCATGACGCCGTACAAGACGCAACAACCGACTTACTACGTAGAGGGTTAATTTCAGCATCAACCATGTCAGTGGCCACAGCAAACAACACATGGTAGAAACCTACAGCAGAATGCCATTTCCACACCTCGGCTGTCAAAAACCAACGACACCTGCACAACAGTCAATATCGTCAGTCAAAAACCAGTTTGTACTAGACATCCTCGCTGAAAAGCCAATCAAGTCATATCTCACAATTGTGCATGATTGCAACAGTTAACATCGACTCATGTACGCGCTCAACATATACAACAATATCCAAAGATGAAAATCGTCTCAGCATCATTAGGAAAAACGAACATCAGTGCAGCAATAGAAGTGCAATCAACTTGTAGTTTGTACTACGCACTACACATCGTCAAATAGCCAACATGTTCATTAGCTTTCTGCTACAACAGTACAAACTAAAAGTTCATTAACCCAATGCCTCCATCAGAGACAAATACCTATCTTTTATTTCCTCGGTTTTTTAATTCCCTTTTTTTCTTTATCATATTTTCTTTCTTTTTTTGGTTTTCAGTTTTTTTTTTGTTTTTTTTGGTTTCCATCTCCATTTTTAGTTTTTTAGTTTTTCCTTTTTCTTATATTTGTTTTCAATTTCACTCTATATTTTTGTGTATGTCAAAACATTTTTTACTAAGTGATCAACATTTTTTATATACATGTTCAACATTGTCCGAACGCTTATTCGACATTTTCCAAATACCTGTTCAGAATTTTAAATACGCATTCAACATTTTCAAATACTTCTTCAACATTTTTCAAATACTCATTCAACATTTTTTAATACTTATTCAAAATTTTACATTTGCTTGTTCAACATTTTAATGCTTATTCAACATTTTTTCAAAATACTTGTTCAACATTGTTCAAATAATTGCTCAACATTTCTTAATACTTATTCAACATTTTCAAATACTTGTTCAACATTTTAAATATAAATTAAACATTTTTCAAATACTTCTACAACATTTTTCAAATACTCATTCAATTTTTTTAATACTTATTCAACATTTTCCAAATACTTTTTAAACATTTCTAATACTTGTTCAACATTTTTTAAATAATTGTTCAACATTTTTCACAAACTCGTTCAACCTTTCTTAATAATTACTCAACATTTCTTAATAATTATTGAATTTCTAATACATAAACAGAAAAGTACAAAAATAAAGAAAATGATAAAATAAAACAATAATATGTATATGTACTATTTATACGAAGCCTAAATGTCAAAATTACTCATTACAGACCTTTTTCTATTTTTTGGGTTTGGAGGGTGTACGTACATAATGCAAGAAACCGAGCCAAATGTTAGCATTGTTACAAGCGGAAATGATTAGCTACATAAAGTACTGGTGCACTGACTAGTAAGAAACTGTTACCACAACATACAAATCAGTTATGCTTCCTCCCTACCCCAAGAGAAAACATCCCATGCATCAGCTTAATTCTTTACAGACCATCAATCAATAATAAAGAGCCATGGTGAAAAGCTGCGCAGTGAGGACAGTGAGGTAGATCTTTTTTTTTTTTGAGAATCGATTGAGGGGAGAGTTATTTTTTTTAGGGGAGAGCTCAAGTGCAAGCAGCGAGCAGGAGCAGGCAATGGTCATGTTGAAAAGAGTCATGGTGAAAAGATGAACACAGAAAAATGCAAATAATGGTCATGTTGTTGGGCTTTGCGTGACCAAAAAGCTTGCTCGGAAGACATAAACCAAATGAACCACACATGGGAAAGATGCGCACTGGAAGATTCCGAAGCATTCTAACAAGTTACTGACTAGACTGCTAACTTGACTACTGTCTACAAATATTATGAAATAATAGTACAAATAGGTTCTAAATACTAAAAATCTGCTTCACGATCCATGACGTAAAACCGTACAAGATGCAACAACCGACTTACTACGTAGAGGGTTAGTTTCAGCGTCAACCATGTTAGCGGCCACAGCAAACAACACATGGTGGAAACCTACAGCGGAATGCCATTTCCACGTCTCGGCTGTCAAAAACCCACTGCCTAGTACTGCAGCGAAAGTAGCATGAATGGCACAACAAAATGAGTGTGACTGATCGGACGGGCGGATTTTTTGACGTAAAACCGGATGGATTTCATTTAAGTTCTAATATAATTTACATAAACCGGTGATATTTCGACCGATTTATCAAAACTATTAAAAAACGCTAAACCCTATACTGGACGACCACCTCGTAAGCGTGGCCGCCTGTCCTGTCGCACCGCCGTCGGCGTCCATGCGCTCGTCATCGTCAGTCCAATGGCGCAACAATGTTGGAGGTCCACGACAGCCATGTCCGGCGGCTGCCTGATGCTCGCGGAAGAGCCGCTTCAATCTGCTGCGCATGCAGCTTTTGCATGGAGTAGTAGTACTAGCTACGTAAATCATGAAATCATCATCTACCAGCCAACGGACGTCCCACGTTTGACCTAATATATATATAACACATCATGCTAATCCATGAAGAAAGCAGCGCTAAAATACTAGGTAAAGAACAAAGCAGCGCTAAAATGCTAATCCATCCAGTCTCATGGGCAAGCATATCCTATACACAACTAGGAAGGGGACTCAAGCTTGTTACTCCCTCCTTTCCGGTTCAGGTTTAGAGGGCTTATCTCATTTTTCTTCGGTTTTATCGATTTAAAGAGCACATCTCCATCTCCTATTAAGATTCCGAGGCATTAAATCTTTTGCATGGAAGAATTAATAAGGAACTCACCTACGTTCCTACTCATTTACTAGTAGTGGCCAACCACGTGTGCACTGCAATTAATCCAAATTAATGCATCAGTTTTATTTGGGTAGAGCGGCCACGATCGGCCACGGCATGCATAGAGCGGCCACGATCGTCAAGTCACCATGTTTTCCACAACTCCTAGCACTCGCGCCGTCTCCCCACTACTGATGGTGTCCAGTTTTCGGCTGCTTGGTCATTATCACATCAGGAATCAAGGTTTGCTTATTGCGATCTAGAGAAACACAAAATTGATGGTTCTAACTTGCCATACATGTTACATAACTCCTATGTTTAATTTTGTTATTTGCTAGATTTATTCATGTGGTTGGTTTTGAGTCAATTTCGTTCATGCCGTGATATGAGAGTCTCCCTTCCACTCCATCATCAGCTCGGCTTGGATGGGAGGACACGGCGTATACATAGCCATGGGACACCTGTCCCGACCCAAAAAAGCCTGGCTTGACCTAGGCCCGATGACCGGGCCGGGTCGGGTTTGGGCCTAGCATATTTGCGACTTAGAGAAAGCCCGGCCCAATGACCCGAAGCCTGGTGGGCTTTTCCACTGATGGGTCGGGCCTGGTCCCGAGATCTAGGCCCAATGGCCAGGCCGGGCCCAAGGCCTAGGTTTTTTGTAACATGCTTTGTTAGGCCCGGCATGTAGCACGGCCCAGCCCGACATATGGCCAGGTATAACACGGTGGGACATAAGCATATCGTGATTACTCTTCTGGATTATCGGTGATGGATACTTGAAGTTAGTTTATGTTATCCTGGAGATCTCCCGACAGTTTAAACATGTGCGCTCCCTCTAGTCTGCCTAGTGATACAGGTGTCTGATACATTGATTCTTGAACTTTTTAAAAATATAGAGAACGTTAAGTAAATTCATGAACATTTTTTTAACTCAGGAACCAAATTTAAAAGCAATAACATATTTTAGAAGTTCAAAAGCATGTTTTCAACTTCGTAAATATTTTGGAAACTCTGGACCATGTTTTTGAACTCGCAAACATTTTATAGAACTTATGAAAATTTATAGAATCCATAACCAAATTCGTGGACACTTTCTTAAAGTAATGAATATATTGAAAATTTCATGAAATTTTTAATTATTGTTGAATTTTTTTAAAGTCGATAATATATAAATTCATGAAAAGTTTTAGCTCAGACTTTTTTCAAGACAAACATGTTTGGACCTTTCTGAACATTTTGTAAACGTCTGAACTTTTTCATAAAACTAATGAAGGTATTTCAAAATTTCATGCACATTTTTGTACATGCAAACATTCTTATAATAATTTGGACTTATCTGAAATACATGATATCTTAAATTCGAAAACAATTTTTGAACTCACAAATAATTTGAACATTTTTTGGAACTCGTGAACATATTATAGAAATTCAAGAACATAGTTTGAACTTCCTGAATATTCATAAAATTCTTGTACCTATTTTGAACTCATGATTCTTTTGAAATGATCAAAAAATTAACTGCATGAACCCTTTTAAAATCCAGTGAACATATTTAAAATTTCTTGAACACTTTTTAAGCTTGCAATCATTTTTTAACTTCATGAACATATTTTTATAATATACAACTTTTTTGTATTAATGAACATTGAAATTCCAACCTGATTAAATTTTTACAAATGGGGAAGAAATTTATTTTTACATTAAAACAACTAGACCACAAAGAAGAACATACTTAAACAGCTTAGGCCAAGACCATTTCTTAACGCTTAGAGACTGGAAGCTAACGCGCTTTCATCCCCGATGCCAACGTGAAATCAGATTTGTGTCCACACATCAGAAGAGAATTATTGCTAGGCCCCACACCACCTGTTTGTGCAGTACGTCGAACAATGGCAGCAATTGTCCTTGTACGTTTGACCCCGGTTGCTGCTGATGACGATGACCTAAACAAGACGTCGCACGTACTTGAATTTGTGTCTCTACCTCACTGGTCCAACAAGTTTCACGTCAGCTCATTAAATCTTAGAAATGACCGTCTGGCCACATGCACACCATGGGAGATATCGACAATGACGAAGTGTCGTGGGAGGAAGTTTTACATCATGGAGTGTAGGCGGACGTTATCCATCGCTCTATACACACTTGTGCTTATGATTACCATCTTAATACTATCACCTGGGAAAACTTGATTCCCGTCACTATCTTACTGGTCCAGCAAGTGAAATTTCCATAAATCTTACAAAATGCAAATATCTTCCCTCAGAAAAAAAGAGAAATAATATATATATTTTTAAGCATTGCAACATTACAAGACTCCGTAATTTTTTACAAAATGGGGAAGAAATATTTCTGAACATTAAAACAAGTAGACCACAGCCCTCAGACATGTGTGCCCATTCAAAGAAGAACATACTTAAGCAGCTCTGGACAAGACCATTTCTTAACGCTTAGAGACTGGGAGCGAACGCGCTTTCATCCCCGATGCCCATGTGAAATTAGATTTGTGTCCACACATCAGAAGAGAATTATTGCTAGGCCCCATGCCACCTATTTGTGCAGTACGTCGAATAATGGCAGCAGTTGTCCTTGTACGTTTGACACCGGTTGCTGCTGATGACGATGACCTAAATAAGATGCCACACGTACTTGAATTTCTGTCTCTGCCTCGCTGGTCGAACAAGTTTCACGTGAGCTCATTAAATCTTAGAAATGACCCACTAGCCACATGCACACCATGGGAGACATCGACGATGACGAAGTGTCATGGGAGGAAGTTTTACATCATGGAGTGTAGGCCTAGGTTATACAGCACTCTATACACAGTTGTGTTTATGATGACGACGTTAATTTTATCACCCATGACAAATTTAAATTCCTCTCACTATCTTACTGGTCCAACAAGTGAAATCTCCATCATACACAATGATAATCTTTTCTTTTTGAAAAAGGAGAGAAATAATATGTTTTTAATCATTACAACTATTAGAAGACTTTGAATTTTACAAAATGGGGAAGCAATTTTTTGAACATTAAAACAATTAGACCACAATTCACACACATCATGCCCATTGAAAGAAGAACGTACTTGAGCAGCTCAGGCCAGTACAATTCCTTATCGCCTAGAGATTGGGAGGGCGCACACCTTCTTCCCCGATGCCAATGTGAAATCAGATTTGTACCAGCACATTAGAGGAGCATTATTACTTGGCCCCACGCCACCTATTTGTGTAGTACGTCGTACAATGGCAATTATTGTCCTTATACGTTTGATCCTAGTTCCTCCAAATGATGATGACCTTAATAAAATATGGCATGTACCTGAATTTGTGTCTTGGCCTTGATGGTGGAACAAGTTTCACTTGCGTTCATTAAATCTTAGAAAATGACCGCCTGGCCACATGCAAACCATGGGAGACACTGACGGTGACCAAGTGCTGTGGGAGGAAATTTCACATCATGGAGTGCAGGCCAAGGTTATCCGGCGCTCAGTACACAGTTGTGCTTATGATGACGACTATAACCTAGGACAAACAAGATTTCCTATCACTATCATACAAGTCCAACGAGTGAAATCTCCATAAATCATACAAAATGACAAATCTTTTCCGTAGGAGAAAGAGAGATGTAATTTTTTTAATGATTACGATTATTAAAGGACTCCGTAAATTTTACAAAATGGTGAAGCAACTTTTTTGAACATTAAAACAACTAGAGCACAGTCCTCACACATGGTGCCCGTTCAAAGAAGAACGTACTTGAGCAGCTCACGCCAAGACCATTTCTAGGAGGGAACACGCTTTCATCCCCGATGCCCATTAGAAACCAGATTTGTGCCAGCACATCAGAAGAGCATTATTGTTTGGCCCCGCGCCACCTGTTTGTGCAGTACGCCGGGCAATGGCAGTAATAGTCCTTGTACGTTTGACCTGGCTCCAGCAGATGACCATCAATTTATAAGACATCACACGTACTTGAATTTGTGTCTCTGCCTTACGGGTCCAACAAGTTTCACGTGGGCTCATTAAATCTTAGAAAACGACTGCCTGGCCACATGCACACATTGGGAGACACCGACACTGACGAACTATCGTGGGAGGAAGTTCCACATCGTGGAGTGCATGTCAAGGTTATTCGTCGCTCTATGCACAGTTGTTCTTATGATGACCATTTTAATACTATGTCCTATGAAAAATTTGAATTAGTATCACTATCGTACTAGTTCAACGATTGAAATCTCCATAAAACATACAAAATTAGAATATTTTCTCTCAGAAAAAAGAGAGAATGCTATTTTTTAATAACTACAACTATTAGAAGACTCCTTAAATTTTACAAAATGGGGAAGCAATTTTTTTGAATGTTAAAACAAATAGACACAATTCACACACATTGTACCCATTCAAAGAAGAAGTACTAGATCAGCTCAGCCCAATACCATGTCTTATCGCCAAGAGAGTGGCAAGGAACACACCTTCATCACCGATGCCAATGTGAAATCAGATTTGTGCCAGCACATCATAATAGCATTATTGCATGGCCCCGTGCTACATCTTTGCGTAGTACGCCGTACAATGGCGGTAATTGTCCTTGTATGTTTGATCCTGGCTCATGCAGATGACAATGACCTTAATAAAATGACGCACATACTTGAATTTGGGTCTCTGACTCACTAGTAGAACAATTTTCACGTGGGCTCATTAAATCTTAGAAAACGACCGCCTGGCCACATGCACACCTTGGGAGACACCGACGAAAACAAAGTGTCGTGGCAGGAAGTCACATCATGGAGTACAGGCCAAGGTTATCCGTCGCTCAGTGCACAATTGTGCTTATGATGACCATCTTAATACTTGAATTCGTATCACTATCAAACAGGTCCAACAAGTGTGATATCCATAAATAAAACAAAATGACAATCTTTTCCCTCAGAAAAAAGAGAGAAGTTATATCTTTTAATCATTGCAACTATTAGAAGGCTCCTTAAATTTTACAAAATGTGGAAGCAATTGTTTGAACATTCAAGCAAATAGAACACAATCCTCACACATTGTGCCCTTTGAAAGAAGAACATGGTTGAGTAGCTCAGGACAAGTCCATTTCTTATCGCTTAGAGAGTGGGAAGGTACCCCTTTCATACCCGATGCCAATGTGAAATCATATTTTTGCCAGGACATCAGAAGAGCTTATTGCTTGGCCCTGCTGTCGGTGTCAAAACCGGCAGATCTCGGGTAGGGGGTCCCGAACTGTGCGTCTAATGGAGGTAATACCCTACTTCCTAATTGATTGTCTTTGATGAGTATAGGGATTACAAGAGTTGATCTACCTCGAGATCGTAATGGCTAAACCCTAGATGTCTAGCATGTATGATTGTGATTCTGCCTATGGACTAAGCCCTCTGGTTTATATAGGCACCGAAGGGAACTAGGTTTGTACAAGGTTTGTTTACAAAGGAAGGAAACTACACATCTGTATGCCAAGATTGTTATCCACTAAAAGGAGAGTCCCATCCCAACACGGGAGATGGCCTTCTATCTTGTATCTTCACAGCCCATCAGTCCGGCCCATATCACATAGGCCGGCTCCCCGAGGACCCCATAGTCCAGGACTCCCTCAATAGCCCCTGAATCGGGCTTCAATGACGATGTATTCGGCGCTTAGAGTGTCTTCGGCATTGCAAGACAGGTTCCTTCTCCGAATGCTCCAAAGCAGTCTTCCAAACATAATAGTTGTATCCGGCTCCATTCAATAATTACAACTTTGAGCTGCAAGGGCAAAAATATTCAAAACAAAGTAAGCGACGTCCATAGGCGATTTTTCCGGCGAGGCGTTATGTCCTAGCTTTGTTAGTGTCCCGAACCGTTTTACAATCCTCGTTTCGTGTTTGGAGGCGCGGTCATTGACATGTCTCATCAAAGCAGAAATCGTGTCCCCTTATTACGGGATTCTCATCAATAGGGGTTTGGGTAATCCAACCGTGTTGTTCACACGTCCCCTTGGGAATAGGCGAGATTTAAGGCTTATGAGGGGATGCTTGATATCCACTACCTTTATAAGAAGATAAGGATCTGACTTTTTACCCCACGCCTTCTTCTTCCTCAGCCCATCCGCCATTCGAGCTCCAGCGCCCAAGTTCCAATCTTTTCCATTGCCACCAAACGCCCCAGCCATGTTCGGATCTGGAGCACTGGGCAAGTGGATGGCTTCCTCTGTTACAGAGGAGAACATCAAGGAGCTCCGGGAAGCTGGGTACGTGGCTGCGGGTATAATCCACCGGATCCCTGCCAAAAAGCAGGTCATTCCCACTTTGGAGCCTAATGAGAGGGTAGTGTTCATCCTCCATTTCCTTAGCGGGCTAGGGTTTCCCCTTCAACCTTTTGTCCAGGGTATCATGTTTTACTATGGGTTAGATTTTCATGATCTAGCACCAAATTCCTTCCTCATTATTTTGGCGTTTATCGTCGTGTGCGAGGCATTCCTCCGCGTCCCTCCCCACTTCGGCCTATGGCTCAAGGTCTTCAATGTGAAGCCGAAGGTGGTTGAAGGCCAAAACGCGGAGTGCGGCGGGGCCATGGTGAGCAAACTTCCCAATGTCACCTGGCCAAAGGGGACCTATGTGTAGACTGTCAAGGGATGGCAGTAGGGGTGGTTCTATATCACGGAACCCCGTGATCCCACATGGGCCGCCGCTCCTGAGTTCAAGTCCGGGCCCCTGATGCGGCTTACATCCTGGCTCAACAAGGGCCTAGATTGGGAGTCACCTGAGGAGGTGACAGCGCTGGAGAGCCGCGTCAAGGGTATGATAAACAAGAACACCAGTCTTGCCAGCGTGATCTAGGTGATGCTCTTTCGCCGGATTCTCCCTTGCCAATGCCGGACTCTACATATGTGGGAATTCAATCCGGCCGGTCCTCGGACCCTGTAGCGATTCTTCCGCACGATGCACGAAGATATATGGAAGCTGCTTTTCAAGGCTCAGAAGTCATGGCCGGAAACGACCGAAGACCGCGGCCTCGACTGCGCTCGTCCGGCCTCTCCCGTAAGTTTTATGTATATTTAATTTGCAAATCCAAGGACTATATTGAACTTTCCATTACTTCCAAAGGGCTGGACAAAGAAGGCGGAGCAGATCGAATGTCCGGCTTCGCTGCCCAAAGACCCAGCCACCCCTTTGCTGACGAAGATGCTGGTTCCAGCGCCAGAGAAGAAGGCCAAGAAGAAGGGCAAGGAGGCCAGAGGTGGCCTCAACCATAAGGGTGCTTCAGACGTCGTGTCCGAAGACAACGAGACCTCTTCCTCTCATGACGAAGTTTAGAGGAGGAAGAGAGCAACTCTCCCCTTAAGGGGTGAAAGAAGAAAAGGGCGGCTTCCGCGGATCTAGAGGCGGAGGCATCCAAGAAGGGGAAACCATCCCTTTCGGATGACTACGAAATGGATGCCGAAGCCATCCCCGGGTGGCACCCCAGACCGAAGCCCCTGGCCGGATCGTAAGTATCCAAAGACACTGTTCATATATCCGGTTTCATGCCTTGTAGTTCTAACATATTGAATTGCGCGTTGCAGCCCGGCTCGTGATCTCCCTCAATGATCATCATCATCTGGGAACTCGCTAGGGCCGAACGCGATGGAGAGCGAGTCTCCTCCGCAGATCTTTCCACCCACCGCTACTGACAACACTGAAGTGTTGTCCCGAAGAACCTCTCCGGGTCGCGGGGAGGTTCGGGAGGCCGTGAAGGTGGCGACGGAGGGTAATACCTCTGTTGCCGAAAATAGGGGAAGTCGACCCCCATGGAGACCTGTGATGGGGGCCAAGCTCAATTCGTCCCCCAACCGAATATTATTCCGGAGACCCGTACGTCTCCGAAATCGAGCGAGCAACCTCCTTCGAAAGAAGGGGACACGCCATCTCCACCGCTGTCCTATATTAATCCGGAGGCGCCAGACACTCTGGTGGAAGCGCTTCAGAGCGCTTCCATTGTAGAGGGACATCGTACCCTTATGGGTACGGTGGTTGAAAAGGTTCGGTCCGCTATAAACGGATTGAACCAGGCTTATACCATCCTTTTAATAGGCTTTGAGGTATGTGACGTAACATATTTTTGGCTGTTTGCAAAAGGAATGCATGTGTATAGATAGTAGCCCCTAATACTCTATTCGGCGTTCGCAAAGAGAGGCCGAACAGAGGATCGACTAATGCTTCGCAGGAACTAACATATTTGTCTCTTTTGATGAACAAGCTTCGATGCTAGCGGCAACCTCGCATGCCGCCGAACTGTCCGAACTAAAGCGGAAGTTGGAGGAAAAGCAAGGTATGTGACACCGAAGTGTATCTGAAATGATATGAGTTCTGATTTGCTATCTAAATGAGCTTTATGATTACGCTCATAGTTGACGCATCTGAGGTCGAGGCCCTCAAGAGTGCGCTGGCCGAGGCCAAGAAGGAGGCGGACGAGGAGCGAGCCACCTGCCGAAAACATGAAGCAAGGTTGGATGAACTCCAACAAGAGCTCACAAATGCTATAAGCAAATGTGAGTCCTTGGAGTGCACGGTGTCGGATCGAGACTCCGAACTTACTACAGCGCTCCAAAGTGCGAAGGAGGCCCGGGTTGAAGCCCAAGGCGCCTGTCGGGAGATCCGAGAGGTCAAGCAAATCGCGGCGGGTAAGGCCTTTAATATGCAGAGCAAATTTGTAAGGAGACAGTACACCTCACTAACACGCATTTGGAGTTCTCCAGGAGTGTTTGTGGATCTACCCCGAAGTATTTCTGATGATGCGGATTTCTTCCGAGCCGAAGAGGGGAGCTTAACAGAGAAGTTGTTCTGGTCGTAGTACCTTGCATCGGAGCATCCTTTGCCCATCAGTGATTAGCTGAAACAGTTGACCGGGCTACATAGGGTGGCCGAACTGGCCATGAAGAATGTTATAGTCCGTCTTTGGCGAGCCGAACCCATACCCAGTAGCTACTTTGGACTTGTGAAGCGGCTAGTCGATGCCTGCTAATGGCTTTGACGCTATAAAGTGGTCGGTCTGTATTAAACGTGCTCGGATGGCCTTCGCACGTGTCAAGGTGCAGTGGGCGAAGATGAATGCCACCAATATTGCAACCGAAGGACCGCCCGCAGTCAAGGAGCATCGAACGCCGGAGCGGTATTTCAGTGACGTACATCTTTGAAGGATCGCGCATTGTAGAGGTCCAGTGTTCGAAGGACATCATTTTTGAATGAATGTATCTGTGCTGGCCAAACTTTGTATTTATGAAAACAAGTCGTTTGTATAGTAATTTTCTTGTTTTGTCTGAAATTATTTTACCTCCGTTGCGACCGTTTATTGAATCTGAGAGTTGGCCAGTCGTCGGCTTCAGCCCCTCACGTAGATAGTATGAGGGTGTTCAGAATAGCACAAAAACACACTTAACCCACACGACTTGGTCCTTGAAGGAGGTGTTAGTGCGGCGAACCAGGCAATCAGACTATGCGGCTTTATCACTCTCTCTTAACCATAGGAGCTCGACAATAAGATTGTAGGCGCAGCCCCTGGTATTGCTCGATGGTCCGAATATGAGTGTTGTAGACGCTCGTCCCACGGTTCGTCGCATAATGCGAAAAAAATCACAGAAGATTTTTAATTAGTCGCCGAATAGCTGACCAGCTCCCGCCGCATCATGACAGACAATTTTCGGCTATCTCTACTGAGGTGTTTGTCCAGATGAGCTAGAAACGCAATCACAGTAGTTCTCCCTTTACTATCTTATCCCAACGAGCCGAACGTAAGGTAGTAACCACACGAGCCGGGAAACCCAACTATTGACCAAAGACATGATTCAGAGCCGATGCATATAATGCTATATTCGGGACGCCGAATTGCACTATAAGAAGTGTTCAGACTTATGTTATTTTTGTTGGATGTATGTGGCTGAATAAAGCCCCTGGCGATTTAAGTCGTGCCGAGGTGTACATGACAATCAGATGAAAAAGAGGGAAACACAGATTAGGAAAGGAGCCAGTACCGAATAGGTTGGGCTAAAGACTGTTTCTATTATAGTCTGATTGGTACATCAAAACATATTTGTATAGATAATGCGATAAGCATCGAGGCTATTTTACATGCCGAGCATAAGGGAAAGCTGTGTACAGATGCTAAAAAAGGGGAAGAGGTGATCTTTGAAGATCCTTGAGGTACTCAGCGGTGCATCTTCGCTGCTTTTCTCCTTGGTGTGTGATCCTTTGAGAGGATTGATGAACGGGTTTCATAAGGGGCCGGAAAAGGGGCCCTTGGCACCGTAAAAAGGTGATGTGGGTTGTAGGGAACCTGAAAAAGAAAAATGAAGTTAAGGAAAGGGTAGATGGGGGTCCAGGTATGGTTGAGACGTATTGTAGACTTTATCCTTAATATGCCTCCACCATTGCCCATGGTACCTTTAGTGCGTAGTTATGTGCACGCGGTACATACGCCGCAGTTCGGCTGGGGCTAAAACAGAGGCCGAATTGCTAATCGAGCTCCTGACGAGCTGGTCTGTCATTCTGCAGGGTAGTCCGGACTCGTTTGACATGATCCAGGGGCTTGACTACCGTTGGGGAGTTTGGCTTGATAAGGCCGACCTGCACTTCTGTTGTGAGGGTCGCGGTGTGTTCCTCAGTACGGAGGGAGCGATCCATGTTTCATGGACTGTTATAACACCGTGTGGACCTGGCATCTTGAGTTTTAGATAAGCATAATATGGGACCAAGTTGGGGCTTTGGAAGTTGTCCGGCGAACCGAAGACGACCTCCAATGTGATTGAGCCCGAGCAACGGACCTCTACACCGGGTATTACTCCTTTGAAGGTAGTTTTGGTGGGCTTGATTCTTGACGAATCAATACCCATTTTTTCGGACTGTATCCTGATAGAGCAGGTTAAGACTACTGCCGCCGCCCATGAGGACTCTCGTGAGGTGGAATCCATCGGTAATTGGGTCAAGGACCAACGCGGCTAAACCTCCATGATGGATACTGGTCGGATGGTCTCTGCAATCGAAAGTGATCGGGCATGCTGACCATGGGTTGAATTTTGGGGCGACTGGCTCTATCGCATAGACGTCCCTTAACGCACGCTTGCGCTCCCTCTTGGGGATGTGAGTGACATATATCATGTTCATCATTTTAACCTCGGGGGAAATTTCTTCTGTCACCCTGTGTTCGGTGGGCGAGCTTCCTCGTCATCATCCTTGCTGGGCGATCCTTTCCCCGTGTGCTCGGTGTTTAACTTACCATCCTGTTCAAAGACCCAACAACTTCTGTTGGTATGGTTGGCAGGCTTGTCCGGGGTGCCGTCAATCTGGCAAGGTCGATCAAGTATTCGGTCCAAGCTAGATGAACCATTTTTGTTCCTTTTGAATGGCCTCTTCAGCTGACAGGATTTGGAGCCACTAAATCCGGCATTGACCGCCGTGTCTTCGGCACTGTCAATGTTGCTCCGACGCTTGTTTTTATTGCGTCGGGGCCTGCCGTTGCTGTTTCTGGCTTCAGAAGTGCCAGGGTCGCTGGTACTGTTGCTACTACTGGCTAGCCAACAATCTTCGTCTGCGCAAACGCGGGTCATAAGTGATGTGAGGGCTGCCATGGACTTCGGTTTTTCTTGGGCGAGGTGTCGGGCGAGGCATTCATCGCGCATGCTGTGTTTAAAGGCTGCTAGAGCCTCGGTGTTTGTACAATCAACAATTTGGTTCTTTTTAATTAGGAACCAGGTCCAGAATTTTCTGGCTGACTCTCTAGGCTGCTGGACTATGTGACTGAGGCCATCGGCGTCCGGAGGCCGGATATAAGTGCCCTGGAAGTTGTCTCTAAAGGCATCCTCCAGGTCTTCCCAGCTTCCAATAGAGTTTTCTGGGGGGTTGTTTAACCAGTGTCGAGCTGGTCCCTTAAGTTTGAGTGGGAGGTATTTGATGGCGTGTAAATCGTCACCGCGAGCAATGTGAATGTGGAGAAGGAAGTCTTCAATCCATACTGCGGGATCCGTCGTGCCATCGTATGATTCAATGTTCACGGTTTTAAACCCTTCTGGGAACTGGTGCTCCATTACCTCATCGGTGAAGCATAGGGGGTGTGCGGCGCCTCTGTATTGGGCAAGGTCACGATGTAGTTCAGATGGAGTCCGTATGCGTCTTTCGGCCTGGGGGAAGGTGTGCTTTTCGCACCAGGCCTGATGGCCGTCTTCTCGCGTTGGGTCACGCCCCCTTGATCCATAGATTGATATGGTCTGACCAGCTCTATTATCCAGGTCCTGTCGTAGGTCATAAGTGTATCCTGCAACCGCTGTTTCTCTGCCTTTATGGTGGGGTGGTGCAGGCTGGTGTTTGGCTTGAGTTGCCGCACTGTCCCGGTCACGTGGTGGTCGTTCAGGTCAGTCAACAGCGCTACGCGTTGGCGTTATAGGCTATGGGGCCTCATCATCGAATTGGGGTAGCAACTTTCTCTTTGGATCCTTAGTTGGGCGTTCGAGGCCGTGTTCCTGGGCCGTGTCTTTTCTAGGCTTCTTGCAGTGGCTATTAGCCGGTGCTTAAACAGCTCTTTTTTGAGGGGTTCCTATGGCACGATGAATTCTTCGTCGCCGAGGCTTTCATCCTCTTCGGAGATCGGTAAGTAATTACTATCCTCCGAGCCGTCATTCCGATAGGATCGTCGGGGTTGACTTGCCCATCCTCCCAATCATCATGCTCGGATGTTGGCTCGATAGGGGCTTCTTGTTCTTCGGTGTTATCTGGAGTGTTGTTGTCTCTAGTGTCGGTATTACTGTCTTTTTCGCGACGTGATTTCGAGCGGTGTTGCTGACGTCGACGCTTTAGTGGTGCCACGGGAGGCTTGTCCTCGACTGGATCCTTATCACCATCATCATCGTCCTCTTTCGGTGTGTCCACCATGTACACGTCATATGTGGAAGTGGCCGTCCAACGTCCCGTAAACGGTGGGTTCTGGCTTTGCTCTTCTCCGGCATCGTCGTCCATGCCGTTGATGTCTTCAGAAGCATAATCGAGCATGTCGGTTAAGTCCTCGATAGTGGCTATGAAGTGGGTGGTCGATGGGATGTAAAATTACCCGCTCTCAGCCCCTAGTGTGGGTCGGGCATAGTTCGGCAGCGATTCTTCTGTAATGACGAGAGATCGCATAAAGTCCAGGGCCTCGTTTAAGAGTGAAGTTTGGACAGGTAAGCTACAGTCTATGGTGCAGGGCGGGACAGAAGTTCCCTGGCCGAGCTCGCATAACACAGACCTCGAGAGTTCGGAGCTGGTGTCCGGAGGTGAGTCCAGCTCCATGAGGATAGAGGGAGCCTGGCGTGATTCTAGGTTTGCCGGTGATGCAATCCCCTCCGGTTCTCCGATGTCAGGCTCTATAGCTGTAGAGAGTCCGGCGGGCTTTAAACTCCCGCCTTCGGACCTGGTGGTGTGCTCCGTATGTAAGGCCAGAGCGGTGACTAGGTCCGCGAACCCTTGGAAGATCAAGTCTCCTCGGATATCAGGGACATAGTTCAGATTCCAAAAACTGATCTAATGACCAGGGCATAGATGTCCATCTGCTCCAAATGGTCAGTCGAGTTGGCGCGCAGTGCGAAGAAGCCGAATACAAAGATTTGGCCGAGGAGAAAGGTCTCCCTCAAGGCGGTGTTATTGTAGATGATCTGTGGAGCCATCGAGCCTTTTAGCGACGGCACAGTGGAACCCCCAATGAAAGCACCAATGTCGGTGTCAAAACTGGCAGATCTCGGGTTGGGGGTCCCGAACTGTGCATCTAAGGATCAAAGGTAACAGGAGACAAGATTGTGTCCCCAGGTTCGGGCCCTCTTAATGGAGGTAGTACCCTACTTCCTGCTTGATTGACTTTGATGAGTATAGGGGTTACAAGAGTTGATCTACCTCGAGATCGTAATGGCTAAACCCTAGATGTCTAGCCAGTATGATTGTGATCATGCCTATGGACTAAGCCCTCTGGTTTATATAGGCACCAGAGGGAACTAGGATTGTACAAGGTCGGTTTACAGAGGAAGGAATGTACACATCCATACACCAAGCTTGTTATCCACGAAAAGGAGAGCCCATCCGGACACGGGAGAAGGCCTTCTATCTTGTATCTTCACGGTCCATCAGTCCGGCCCATATCACATAGGCCGGCTCCCCGAGGACCCCATAGTCCAGGACTCCCTCACCTGCGCCACCTTTTGTGTAGTACACCGGACAATGGCAGTAATTGTCCATGTACATTTGATCGCGGCTCCTCCAGAGGAAGATCACCTTATTAAGACATAACATGTACTTGAATTTGTGTATTTGCCTCATTAGTACAACAAGTTTTACGTGGGCTCATTAAATCATAGAAACCGACGGCCTGGCCACATGCACACCTTGGGAGCCACTCACAATGAAGAAGTGTTATGGGAAGAAGTTTCACATCGTGGAGTGCAGGCCAAGGTTATTCGTCGCTCTATACAAAGTTGTGCTTATGATGACCATCTTAATACTATCACCTAGAACAAATTTGAATTCTTATCACTATCTTACTGGTCCAACGAGTGAAATTTTCATAAAGCATACAAAATTAGAATCTTTACTCTCACAAAGAAGAGAGAAATAATATGTTTTTAATTATTACAACTATTAGTAGACTCCTTACATTTTACAAAATGGGGAAGCAATTTTTTTGAACGATAAAACAAAGAGACCACAATTCACACACATCGTGGCCATTCAAAGAAGAACATACTTGATCAGCTCAGCCCAATACCATGTCTTATCGCCTAGAGAGTGGCAAGGAACACACCTTCATCCCCGATGCCAATGTGAAATCAGATTTGTGCCAGCACATCATAAAAGCATTATTGCTTGTCCCCACGCTACATGTTTGTGCAATACGCCGTACAATCCTGGCTCATGCAGATGACACTGACCTTAATAAAACGATGCGCGTACTTAAATTTGGGTCTCTGCCTCACTAGAGGAACAATTTTCAAGTGGGCTCGTTAAATCTTACGAAATGGCCGCATGGCCACATGCACACCTTGGGAGACACCGACGATAACAAAGTGTCATGGGAGGAAGTCACATACATAATGGAGTGCAGGCCAAGGTTATCCGTCGCTCAGTGCACAATTGTGCTTATGATGACCATCTTAATACTTGAAATCCTATCACTATCAAATAGGTCCGACAAGTGCGATATCCATAAATAAAACAAAATGACAATCTTTTTCCTCAGAAGAAAGAGAGAAGTAATATATTTTAATCATTGCAACTATTAGAAGGCTCCTTCAATTTTACAAAATGTGGAAGCAATTGTTTGAACACTAAAACAAAAAGAGCACAATCCTCACACACTAAAGAAGTACACAGTTGAGCAGATCAGGCCAAGACCATTTCTTATTGCTTAGAGAGTGGGAGGGTAACCCCTTCATCCCCGATGCCAATGTGAAATCAAATTTTTGCGAGCACATCTGAAGAGCATTGTTGCTTGGCACTACTAGGAACAAACCTACTAGTAGCACGAGTTAAATAGCTAGTAGTAGCGCGGGTGTCTGTGCTCCTACTAGCTGGCTACAACTAACTTTTAGTAGTAGCGCGGGTTCTCCGGCCCGACTACTATGTGTGTTAGTAGTGGCGCGGGTGCCACCCGTGCTACTACTATGTTTGTTAGTAGTAGCGCGGGTGCCACTTGCGCTACTAGTATTAGTTTCAAAAACAAAAACAATTCTCAATCCCATGCGTGTTGTCAATGGCGGCCATGATTCGATCCAGCGATGGCAGGGGTCTCCAATGGCACGGACGGGCAGCGGCAAACTAGATCCGACGGCAGTTACTGGAGGGGGGCCGAATCCAAGGTAGAGCAAGGCGGCGGTGTGGGGCTCCTCTTCAAGGCCAAGGCAGAGAGCTCTTGGTCATCCATGGCGAAGACCTGCACGGGGATGGACATGGGAGGTCGGGTGAAACCACAGGGGAGAGGGGGAAAGCGAAACAAGGGACAGATGAAGGAGATGCAGGGAGCACCGGGGCTAGTCGTCGGTGGTGAGGTGCTCCGGTGTGGTGGCATGGAGGCAAGGGGGAAGACCGGCGAGCTCCTGGATACAACGGCGCGAGGCAGCGGCCTGATTGGGCATCTGGGAGGAGGAGGCACACATGGGAAGGAGCGCCATGGGAGGGCCTATGGAGAGAGGGAGAAGGAGAGGGACGGAGGAGATGATTGATTTCGAGGGCAAGATGGGGATTTAAGGGCTGTTAAAAAACCCAGTACTTAGTAGTAGCGCGGGTTTATAAGCGTGCTACTACTATCAACTTAGTAGTAGCAGAGGTATAAACCCACGCTATTGGTAAGTAGCAATAGCGAGGGTTATAAACCCGGCGCTACTAGTAAGCGTCTACCTATAAGCTTTTTCCTAGTAGTGTGGCACTGCACCACCTATTTGTGAAGTACGCCGGACAATGGCAGTAATTAACTTTGTACATTTGATCCCCGCTCCTCCAGATGAAGATGGCCTTATTAAGATATCACACATACTTGAATTTGTATATTTGCCTCACTCTTACAACAGGTTTCACGTGGGTTCATTAAATCTTAGAAAAACCCCGCCTAGCCAGATGCACACCTTGGGAGACATCGAAGATGACGAAGTGTCATCGGAGGAAGTTTCACATCATGGAGTGAAGGCCAAGGTTATTCGCCGCTCTATACAGAGTTTTGCCTATGATGACCATCTTAATACTATCACCTAGAACAAATTTGAATTCCTATCACGATCTTAATGGTCCAACGAGTGAAATCTTCATAAAATCATACCAAATTAGAATCTTTACTCTCAATAAAAGACAGAAATAATATGTTTTCAATCATTAAAACTATTAGAAGACTCCTTAAATTTTACAAAATGGGGAAGCAATTTTTTTGAATGTTAAAACAAATAGACAACAATTCACACACATCATGCCCATTCAAAGAAGAACGTACTTGATCAGCTCAGCACAATACCATGTCTTATCGCCTAGAGAGTGGCTAGGAACACACGTTCATCCCCGATGCCAATGTCAAATCAGTTTTCTGCCAGCACTACATAAAATCATTATTACTTGGCCATGCGCTACATGTCTGTGCGGTACGCCGTACAATGGAAGTAATTGTCCTTGTATGTTTGATCCTGGTTCATGCAGATGACGATGAACTTAATAAAATGATGCACGTACTTGAATTCGGGTCTCTGCCTCACTAGTGGTGCAATTTTCACGTGGGCTCATTAAATCTTAGAAAACGACCGCCTGGCCACATGCACACCTTGGGAGACACCGACGAAAACAAAAGTGTCATGGGAGGAAGTCACATCATGGAGTGCAGGCCAAGGTGATCCGTCGCTTCGTGCACAATTGTGATTATGACGGTCATCTTAATACTTGAATTCATATCACTATCAAACAGGACCAACAAGTGTGATATCCATAAATAAAACAAAATGACAATCTTTTCCCTCAGAAAAAAGAGAGAACTAATATCTTTTAATCATTGCAATTATTAGAAGGCTCCTTAAATTTTAAAAAATGTGGATGCAATTGTTTGAACATTAAAACAAATAGAGCACAATCCTCACACATTGTGCCCATTCAAAGAAGAACATAGTTGAGCAACTCAGGCTAGGACCATTTCTTATCGCATAGAGAGTTGGAGGGTACCTCCTTCATCCCTCATGCCAATGTGAAATCAGATTTTTGCCAGCACATCAGAAGAGCATTATTGTTTGGCCCTGCGCCACCTTTTGTGCAGTACGCTAGAAAATGGCAGTAATTTTCCATGTGCATTTGATCCCGGCTCCTCCAGATGAAGATGACCTTATTAAGGCATCACATGTACTTGAATTTGTGTATTTTCCCCTCTAGTACAACAAGTTTCACATGGGTTCATTAAATCAAAGAAAACGACGCCTGGCCACATGCACACCTTGGGAGCCACCGACGATGACGGAGTGGTTTGGGAGGAAGTTTCACATCCTGGAGTGCAGCCCAAGGTTATTCGTCGCTCTATACAAAGTTGTGCTTATGATGCCATCTTAATACTATCACCTAGAACAAATATGAATTCCTATCACTATCTTACTGGTCCAACGAGTGAAATCTCCATAAATCGTACAAAATAAGAATCTTTAATCTCAGAAAAAAAAGAAAAATAATATGTTTTTAATCATTACGACTATTAGAAAACTCCTTAAATTTTACAAAATGGGGAAGCAATTTTTTTGAACGCTAAAACAAATAGACCACAATTCACACACATCGTGCCCATTCAAAGAAGAACGTACTTGACCAGCTCAGCCCAATACCATGTCTTATCGCCTAGAGAGTGGCAAGGAACACACCTTCATCCCCGATGCTAATGTCAAATCAATTTTCTGCCAACACTGCATAAAAGCATTATTACTTGGCCCTGCGCTACATGTTTGTGCAGTACGCCGTACAATGGCAGTAGTTGTCCTTGTATGTTTGATCCTGGTTCATGCAGATGACGATGAACTTAATAAAATGATGCACGTACTTGAATTCGGGTCTCCGCCTCACTAATGGAACAATTTTCACGTGGGCTCATTAAATCTTAGAAAACGACCGCCTGGCCACATGCACACGTTGGGAGACACCGACGAAAACAAAAGTGTCATGGGAGGAAGTCACATCATGGAGTGCAGGCCAAGGTGATCCGTCGCTTCGTGCACAATTGTGATTATGACGGTCATCTTAATACTTGAATTCATATCACTATCAAACAGGTCCAACAAGTGTGATATCCATAAATAAAACAAAATGACAATCTTTTCCCTCACAAAAAAGAGAGAACTAATATCTTTTAATCATTGCAACTATTAGAAGGCTCCTTAAATTTTAAAAAATGTGGATGCAATTGTTTGAACATTGAAACAAATAGAGCACAATCCTCACACATTGTGCCCATTCAAAGAAGAACATAGTTGAGCAGCTCAGGCTAGCACCATTTCTTATCACATAGAGAGTTGGAGGCTACCCCCTTCATCCCTCATGCCAATGTGAAATCAGATTTTTGCCAGCACATCAGAAGAGCATTATTGTTTGGCCATGCGCCACCTTTTGTGCAGTACGCCAGAAAATGGCAGTAATTGTCCATGTACATTTGATCCCGGCTCCTCCAGATGAAGATGACCTTATTAAGGCATCACATGTACTTGAATTTGTGTATTTGCCTCACTAGTACAACAAGTTTCACGTGGGTTCATTAAATCAAAGAAAATGACGCCTGGCCACCTGCACACCTTTGGAGCCACCGACGATGACGGAGTGGTTTGGGAGGAAGTTTCACATCCTGGAGTGCAGCCCAAGGTTATTCGTCGCTCCATACAAAGTTGTGCTTATGATGCCATCTTAATATTATCAACTAAAACAAATATGAATTCCTATCACTATCTTACTGGTCCAACGAGTGAAATCTCCATAAATCATACAAAATAAGAATCTTTAATCTCAGAAAAAAGAGAGAAATAATATGTTTTTAATCATTACGACTATTAGAAAACTCCTTAAATTTTACAAAATGGGGAAGCAATTTTTTTGAACGTTAAAACAAATAGGCCACAATTCACACACATCGTGCCCATTCAAAGAAGAACGTACTTGATCAGCTAAGCCCAATACCATGTTATCGCCTAGAGAGTGGAAAGGAACACACCTTCATCCCCGATGCCAATGTCAAATCTGTTTTCTGCTAACACTGCATAAAAGCATAATTACTTGGCCCTGCGCTACATGTTTGTGCAGTACGCCGTACAATGGCAGTAGTTGTCCTTGTATGTTTGATCCTGGCTCATGCAGATGATGATGAACTTAATAAAATGATGCACGTACTTGAATTCGGGTCTCCGCCTCACTAGTGGAACAATTTTCATGTGGGCTCATTAAATCTTAGAAAATGACTGCATAGCCATATGCACACCTTAGGTGACACCGACAAAAACAGAAGTGGCATGGGAGGAAGTAACATCATGGAGTGCAGGCCAAGGTTATCCATCGCTTCGTGCACAATTGTGATTATGATGGTCATCTTAATACTTGAATTCATATCACTATCAAACAGGTCCAACAAGTGCGATATCCATAAATAAAACAAAATGAAAATCTTTTGCCTTAGAAAAAAGAGAGATGTAATTGTCCTTGTACATGTGAACCCCGCTCGTCCAGATGAAGATGGCCTTATTAAGATATCACACGTACTTGAATTTGTGTATTTGCCTCACTAGTGCAACAAGTTGCGTGTGGGCTCATTAAATCTTAGAAAAAACCCGCCTAGCCACATGCTCACCTTTGGAGTCACCGATGATGACGAAGTGTCATGGGAGGAAGTTTCACATCATGGAGTGCAGGCCAAGGTTATTCGTCGCTATATACAAAGTTGTGCTTACGATGACCAACTTAATACTATCACCTACAACAAATTAGAATTCCTATCACTATCTTACTGGTCCAACGAGTGAAATCACCGTAAATCATACAAAATTAGAATCTATACTCTCAGAAAAAAGAGAGAAATATTACATTTTTAAACATTAAAACTATTAGAAGACTACTTCAATTTTACAATATCGGGAACCAACTTTTTTGAACGTTAAAACAAATAGACCACAATTCACACACATCAAGCCCATTCAAAGAAGAATGTACTTGATCAGCTCAGTTCAATACCATGTCTTATCGCCTAGAGCGTGGAAAGGAACACACCTTCATCCTCGATGCAAATGTGAAATCAGATTTGTGCCAGCACATCATAAAAGCATTATTGCTTGCCCCGCGCTACATGTTTGTCCAGTACGCCATACAATAGCAGTAATATTCCATGTATGTTTGATCCTGGCTCATGCAGATGATGATGACCTCAATAAAATGATGCACGCATTTGAATTTGGGTCTCTGCCTCACTAGTGCAACAATTTTCACGTGGGCTCATTAAATCTTAGAAAATGACCGCCTGGCCACATGCACACCTTGGGAAACACCGACGATAACAAAGTGTCATGGGAGGAAGTCACATCATGGAGTGCACGCCAAGGTTATCCGCCGCTCTGTGCACAATTGTGCTTATGATGACCATCTTAATACTTGAATTCCTATCACTATCAAACAGGTCCAACAAGTGTGATATCCATAAATAAAACAAAATGACAATCTTTCCCCTCGGGAAAAATAGAGAAGTAATGTCTTTTAATCATTGCAACTATTAGAAGGCTCCTTAAATTTTACGAAATGTGGAAGCAATTGTTTGAACATAAAACAAATAGAGCACAATCCTCACACATTGTGCCAATTCAAAGAAGAACATAGTTGAGCAACTCGGGCCAAGACCATTTCTTATCACTTAGAGAGTGGGAGGGTACCCCCTTCAGCCCTGATGCCAATGTGAAATCAGATTTTTTTTCCAGCACATCAGAAGAGCATTATTGCTTGACCCAGCGCCACTTGTTTGTGCATTATGTCAGACAATGGCAGTAATTGTCCATGTACATTTGATCCCGGCTCCTCGAGATGAAGATGACCTTATTAAGACATCACACGTACTTGAATTTCTGTATTTGACTCACAAGTACAACAACCTTCACGTGGGCTCATTAAATCTTAGAAAACGACCGCCTAGCCACATGCACACCTTGGGAGTCACCGACGATGACGAAGTGTCATGGATGGAGGTTTCACATCGTGGATTTCAGGCCCAGGTTATTCGTCGCTCTATACAAAGTTGTGCTTATGATGACCATCTTAATACTATTACCTACAACAAATTTGATTTCCTATCACTATCTTTCTGGTCAAATGAGTGAAATCTCCATAAATCATACAAAATTAGAATCTTTACTCTCATAAAAAAGAGAGAAATAATACATTTTTAATCATTACAACTATTAGAAGACTCCTTAAATTTTACAAAATGGGGAAGCAATATTTTTGAACGTTAAAACAAATAAAACACAATTCACACACATCATGGTCATTCAAAGAAGAACGTACTTGATCAGCTCAACCCAATACCATGTCTCATCAGCTAGAGAGTGGCAAGGAACACACCTTGATCCCCGATGCCAATGTGAATATGATATGTGCCAGCACATCATAAAAGCATTATTGCTTGGCCCCGCGCTACATGTTTGTGCAGTACACCATACAATGGCAGTAATTGTCCTTGTATGTTTGATCCTGGCTCATGCAGATGACGATGAACTTAATAAAAGAACACACGTACTTGAATTTGGGTCTCTGCCTCACAAGTGGAACAATTTTCACGTGGGCTCATTAAATCTTAGAAAATGACCGCCTGGCCACATGCACACCTTGGGAGACACCGAGGATAACAAAGTGTTGTCGGAGGAAGTCACATCATGGAGTGCAGGCCAAGGTTATTCGTCGCTCAGTGCACAATTATGCTTATGATGACCATCTTAATACTTGAATTCCTATCACAATCAAATAGGTCCAACAATTGCGATATCCATAAATAAAACAAAATGACAATCATTTCTCTCAGAAAAAACAGAGAAGTAATATCTTTTAATCATTGCAACTATTAGATGGCTCCTTAAATTTTACAAAATGTGGAAGCAATTGTTTGAACATTAAAATAGATAGAGCACAATCCTCACACATTGTACCCATTCAAAGAAGAACATGGTTGAGCACCTCAGGCCAAGACCATTTCTTATCTCTTAGAGAGTGGGAGGGTACCCCCTTCATCTCCCATGCCAATGTGAAATCAGATTTTTGCCAACAGATCAGGAGAGCATTATTTCTTGACCCAACGCCACATGTTTGTGCAGTACACTAGACAATAGCAGTAATTGTCAATGTACATTTGATCTTGGCTCCTCCAGATGAATATGACCTTATTAAGACATCATACGTACTTGAATTCGTGTATTTGCCTCAATAGTACAACGAGTTTCATGTGGGCTCATTAAATATTAGAAAACGACCGCCTAGCCACATGCACACCTTCGGGGTCACCGACGATGACGAAGTGTCATGGGAGGAAGTTTCACATCATGGAGTGCAAGCCAAGGTTATTGGGCGCTCTATACAAAGTTGTGCTTATGATGACCATCTTAATACTATCACCTAGAACAAATTTGAATTCTTATCACTATCTTACTGCTCCAACGAGTGAAATCTCCATAAATCATACAAAATTAGAATCTTTACTCTTAGAAAAAAGAGAGAAATAATATTTTTTAATCATTACAACTATAAGAAGACTCCTTAAATTTTACAAAATGTGGAAGCAATTTTTTTGAACTTTAAGTAACAAATAGACCACAATTCACACACATCGTGCCCATTCAAAGAAGAACATACTTCAGAAGCTCAACCCAATACCATGTCTTATAGCCTAGAGAGTGGCAAGGAACACACCTCCATCCCCGATGCCAATGTGATATCAGATTTGTGCCAGCACATCATAAAAGCATTATTACTTGGCCCCATGCTACATGTTTGTGCAGTATGCCGTACAATGGCAGATGTATAGAACTAATCAAACTGGATCATTTGGCATCTCAATGTCGAGGGTTGACCTACAACAGCAAATTGCATAGCAAACTAGATAGCATGTGGTGACCTACAATAGAAAATAGCATAGCAAACTAGATAGCTTGTGGTGACCTACAATAGAAAATTTCATAACAAACTAGATATGTTGGTCTATAGAAATTGTACAGTATGAACGACGATGATCCTGCTTGAGTGGGTCATTAAGAAATAAGCCTTTGTAAACAGACCAATCATCACCGGATGATAGTTATAACAATCTCAGATCCGCCACCGGAGATATCATATCCATTCATAATATATTGTATCCATTTTATCCATTCATCCACCCATCCATCAAAGAGATATCATATCCATCATATCTATAAACCAATCATCTACTCCATCTATCAAAAGAAATTTTCTAGCTCAGATCCGCCATCGGAGGGAGACGCGCTTGCGCAGGGGAAGAAGATTCGCGAGTGGAAGAGAGGAGATCTCACCTCCTTTGCCGGAATTGGCGTTGGCCGCGCAGTTTCGGCGGTGAAGAGTGGCGTGGTCGGCGGTGGTGGCGCTAGTCGAGAAGAGGGGGGAGAGAAGAAGAAGGGTGTTAGATGTGAGTTCGTAGTGAATCTGACTTACTTGTTTTTACTGGACATGGCAGTTTTTGCTGGAGTTGGCCTAATGGATTGCTGGCGTTGGCCTAATGGGCCAAGACATAGAAAATAGTAGCACACATAAAAAAACTCAGAAAATTTCTATGTCCTGCAAGAAATAATACACGCCAGTGGTATGGTAGTAGTAATGTCGTACCAAATTTTCCGACGCCAGCACTATTTGAAAAAAAAATAGTGTTGGCGTTGATGAAAAATGGCGTGCCACAGACAAAGTTGTGGCTAGCCATTTTCCACTGGTGATAGAATCACATTCACAGCAAGTCGCTCTTGGCCGACGCGACTCAGTCGGCTCACAGACGCCTTTTACACTGCCGGCGCAGGGAATCACCTCCTCTGGGAGATTCAGCACCTACTCAATGCCTGGATTGGTCTTTAGAACACGTTGATCGCTACCATGATTAGGAATTGCCCACTCGGCAACATGACAATCGTTAACATGGTCTAATGAACCCTCCGAGGCTCTCTTTTCGTGCTTCTTTATTGATGGGCTACTAAACTCTAATACACATGTTTCTTCAGGCTATAAATTTTGTTTCCATTTTCAATGTTCTATGCTTCCATTAAAGATGAATCATATCTATATAGCATATTTTCATGGTTCCTGCAAATTGTTCTTCTGAATCACACTTCAACTGCTCAACCAATATTACTTTGTGCTTCAGACATGCCCGTGTTGCTTCATTTAATAAATTTATTATCCTATATTTTTCTTGCAGCGATTTTTTTTGTTTCAACAATACCTATGTATTCTATCATTGTTTCTCATTGATGCTTCCATGGAAAACACAGAGGATGCTTCTATTTTTTTTCTTATACATGTCTCCATGGTAGTTAATTCATGCTTCAAGCATTACCAATGTGGATTATTAGTTATGGAGCTTCTAAATTGCAATACATATGCTTATTCAGCCTACAGGGTTTGCTTCCATAGGTTACCAAAATTATATAAATTTTGTATGTCGGTGACACAAAATATGCTTCCATTACAAAACATGCATCCCAATCTGAAATTTTTTTTGCTTCAAGTATGTAATTGTGTGCTTATTTTATCGTACATGCATTTTGCTTCAATCACTACCTATGTGCTTTAAGTACTATTGATTATGCTTCTTAGAGTGATTTTCTTCTGTATATACATCAGTCTACATCTCATTCAAGCCATGCTTCTTTGTATCTAGCATAATGCCCATGATGTTCCAATGATGCCGACTGTACCCAGGCCAAGATGCAGCACCTTGTTGACAACAAGGAGCTCACAATGCATGTGAGCTTGTCCAAGATCGATCCGTTCAACACGAGATGCAAACTATAGGAAGGGAATCGTGTCTAGTCTATGAAACATACGACGTGAACTTATAAGCACTGTACTACTAGGCATTAGCACCATGAAAGAAACAAATTAGTAGAACACGATGACGTTTTATGAACAGACAAAGTGTCGGTGTCAAAACTGGCAGCTCTCATGTAGGGGGGCCCAAGCTGTGTGTCTAAGACTCAATGGTAACAAGAGACGATGGGACACAATGTTTACCCAGGTTTGTGCCCTCTTAAAGGAGGTAAACCCTACGTCCTGCTTGATTGTATTCGATGAGTATAGGGGTTACAATAGTTGATCTACTTCGAGATCGTAATGGCTAAACCCTAGCTGTCTAGCCTATGATCATTCTGATAGCCTCTACGGACTAAACCCTTGGTTTATATAGACACTGGATGGACGTAGGGTTGTTCGGAGTCGGTTTACAAGGGAAGGAAATAGCATATCCGGACACCAATCTTGCTATATATCATTGGTCTGATGGAAACAATATATCAGTGGTCTGATTCCTAGTGTTTCCCTTTGCTATATGTGGTGAGAAATAGAGAAGGGAGTAGAATGGAGACATGAGATATTAGTAAACCACATTGCACTCCTTTGTTTTCCCAAAATATGTAAATCGTAGTTTATGCAGGAATGAAATC
>NC_057810.1:9104606-9140604 GCF_018294505.1 Triticum aestivum
ATAAATAATATGGCGATGTTGCGTACATTGGAAGCACAAACAGGCAAAAAGGTAACCAAGAAGGAGATGGCGATGCTCCTCCTCGCCCTTGGCCAAGAACGGCAATGGCAGCTCCTCCTGGCCCTCCTCACCATGGTTTTCCTTGTTGTGATTGCGAGGAACTCGTCCTCGTCCAAGGCCAAGCAAGGGCTCAAGCACAAACACCCACCGGGCCCGGCGATGTTGCCAGTCCTGGGCAACCTGCACCAGGTGGGCGGGCTTCCGCACCGGAGCCTGCAGGAGCTAGCTTGGCGGCACGGACCAGTGATGCTGCTGTGGCTGGGCACGGTGAGGACGGTGGTGGTGTCTTCGGCGGAGGCTGCGAAGGCGGTGATGAAGACGCACGACGTAGATTGCTGCAGCCGGCCGGCGTCCCCAGGACCCAAACGGCTGAGTTACGATCTCAAGAACCTGTTGTTCGCGCCTTATGGCGTGTACTGGCGCGAGATGCGGAAGCTCTTCATGGTGGAGCTCCTCAGCATGCGCACGGGAGCAGCAGGTTGCCAAACTTGTGAGCAAACCGGTGGCGTTGAACGAGCACATCTTTGGCCTCACGGACGGCATCATCGGCACGGTAGCGTTCGGCAGCGTATACGGGGCTGACCAGTTCCCGCACAAGGGGCGCTTTCAGGAGGTGCTGGACGAGGCCATGGACATGATGGCCAGCTTCTCTGCCGAGGACTTCTTCCCTGGCACCGGCGGCCGTCTCGTGGACCGCCTAACAGGCCTCTTGGGCCGCCGCGAGAGGGTCTTCAAGGACCTGGACGCCTTCTTCGAGCTTAACATTGAGCAGCACCTGGACCCGGCACGCCCCAAGCCGGACAACGGCGGGGACCTCGTCGATGTCCTCATCGGCCTGTGGAAGGAGCAGCATAGCACAGTGCGCTTCACCAAGGATCACGTCAAGGCCATCATCCTGGTACGCAATTCAGTTGGATGTACTCTATATATTCTGGTACAGATCAATGTGTATATATATATATATATATATTATATACTGTATATATTCTGGTACGTATGTATGCGTGCAGGACACGTTTATTGGCGCCATAGACACGAGCTCCGTGACGATGCTGTGGGCAATGTCCGAGTTGATACGGAAGCCGCGCATACTCAGCAAGGTGCAAGAGGAGATCAGGGCAATGGTGGGCCGCAACCATTTTTGGAGGGTGAAAGAAGACCACGTCCCCAATCTCACCTACCTCAAGATGGTGGTCAAGGAGACCCTGCGGCTGCACCCACCGGCCACCCTGCTTGTGCCGAGGGAGACCATGAAGCCCCTCGAGATCGGAGGCTACGACGTGCCTGCCAAGACGCGGATCCTCGTCAACGCATGGGCCATCGGCAGGGACCCCCTGAGCTGGGGCTCCGACTCAGAGGAGTTCAACCCGGACAGGTTCCATGACAGTGACATCGACTTCAACGGCGCCCACTTCCAGCTCCTACCTTTTGGCGCCGGCCGGAGGATATGTCCTGGCCTAGCCATGGGGGTCATGAACGTGGAGTTCACGTTTGCCAACCTGCTATACTGCTTCGATTGGGCGCTCCTAGAAGGGATGCCGCCCAAGAATGTGAGCATGGAAGAGGCCGGCGCCCTCACTTTCCATCGGATGGCGCCGCTGATTCTCGTGCCCACGCCGCAGGGTGACTCTTCCGCAAATATGCATTTCACCTCTCTAGCTTCCAATTATGTGTTGAATTAATATTAATGCACCTTAAGTTTAGCTATTTGGTGCTTTTTCATCTTGGTGGTACCAATGAAAAATAAAAACAAAAGACGTAATGTGTTTACTATGTATATATATCTGTAATATAAATTTTATCCACAACAGGGTGTAGTAACCCCTAAGTAATTGTCCTCCACGTGTCGCTCTCTGTAGCAGAAAACTAATCGGGTAAGCGGATACCAAAGGATCCGATATGCTATAACTAACCACTATATAAACCGGTTAATATTTTATTCACAGCCAAATCGAGAAAGGTTGTTAAAGCATTTACAACCACAGACAGCAAATTCGGACACCCGAACGCACCTGAGTGGCATCTGGACGATATTTGCGGGCAACGATCGATCATACCTCATATGCCACGGCCGTGTTCCTCATATCCAAAACTCCAAAACCATGCAATGCTACATATAAACATAATCAACACGTGGTTCATCGGATCACCATTTCATCGTCGCACAAAAGGACCATAGTTCATCGGCCTACAGTGCAAATCCATACTACGAGCTACTTAAAACATAGATAAAATGGGGAAGGGCAGAGGAAATCACCATTTCCTCACGGAAACTTTCCCCATCAGGTCGCCGCGTGGATGTACCCCTCCTTCATATAGGCGTCGGCTTGCGGTAGTGCGTCGTTATTGGAGCTGGAGGTGGAGCTGTCCATCATGTTGGAGTCCTTGGAGCACGCTTGCATGAGAGCCTCTGGAGCACGCGGTCCCTCTCCTTTGCATGGTGGGCCACCTTCGCCTTGGTCACCGCCTCGTTGTTTGCCTAGCGCTCAGAAAGCTCGATGGTGAGTCGGAGCGCCTTGGCATTCTTGCAGTAGTGGTGCCACATATCTGTCTCTGCCCGCGTGAGAAAGCGGCGGAGAACCGGCGCGACGAGCCCAGCCTCAGGATCAACCGGAGTGCTCGCGCGTGCCTGACACGTGGTCAATGCCTCCCCCACCACCACTCTATCTGTGACCCACTGCTGCTCATGGCGGGCTGCTCATGCCTCTGACGCGGGCATCCTCGTGTGCGCCGGTGCTGGTGCGGGAACGAGGACTCAACAGTGCCCGGGTAGATACTTTCCAGAGCAGATGGAACCTGCATTGGTGGTGGTCGTTCGCGTACCTGACGGGTATCGAGAACTGAGGAAGAGGAGCCGCCGATGTTGCTAGCGCCTTGGTCGAGCCGCTGCCTTATCAATGCCATGCAGAGGGCAACCTCCTGGACATCGTCGGGCTCTGCATTGCGCAGTAGGCTTGACTAGTCGTTAGACACGTTGGATTCTCCTCCGGTGCTAGCGCTGCTAACGTCGCCGGCCATCGATTCAGATTGGAGGGGTTTGAAACTGAAGTGGATGGAGCAGGGAGTGAAGTGGAGTGTGGATTAACTGTTGTCTAGAGTTTTACGGATAACATATTTGCGGGGCACTGGTGTGCCTGGCTTGGCCAAGCCGACGTGACGGACGCGCCAGGCTGCGCTCAGGCCACCCCATATCTACCCTATATTTAGGCTGGATATGAAGGAGACCGAACAGCCCAGACACTTGATGCCGGTTTAAGGCACCCGACTGGGTCTTTTTTTTAATGGTCAGTGACCGCACCGTCCGTCCGGGCGTTTGGGGATGGTTTGGGTTGGCCGGTTTGGGGGACGGTTTGGGTTGGCCAGCGGTAGATGCTCTTAGCCGGGTAATAACTGCACCAGCACATCTGGTTGAATGGATAATTGCTAGTCACGTGCATGCTCTTCCAAAATTGTTTCCATGCATAAAAGGGACTATGACAACAGGGCATGTCCTGAGGTTTTGGGGGCCAGGGCAAAACCAAAAACTAGGGGCCTTTAGTATAGACAATATAGAAATAATAATGGATATATGAAATGTTACTGATAAACACTTAAACACATGAAAAACAATCTATATATGAAATAAATATACTTGTTACTTTAAAAAAATTAACATTCCTCGATGTGAAGTAACTTATCTCGACGTCTATCGAATCAAATAATTTCTTCTTGATGCTTAATTTTACCAAACCATTTAAACTCTCTTGGGTCATTGATGTTGATCTCAAATAATTCCTCAATAATTGCATATTTGTAAACCTTCTTTCAACCGATGCGACAGTTATATGCACTGCAAATAAGATGATAAACAATAGATGCATTATGACAAAAATCCACTTCTCTGACATGCTTGAATATCACCATAGTAGACATTACACCATCTGACAAACTAAAATTTATAATCTTTAGTTCAGAAAAAAGGAAGATCGTCAACTCTAGCAGATTTTACTTGTGCACCTGTTTGTTGAAATAATTATACTGTGAGGGCGACTTACATTTTTATCACCGATATTTATGTCAATATTGTCCTCTTGTCTAGATTCGGAATTCCAATCAATTTGTTCCTCTTCCTCAACAACAATGGTGAATTTACCATTTCGGATCAAGAAGGACCAGCATTATTCTTGAAATTTTCGCAAAAGCATCTCCCTGATTGTATCAACTCATTTTCAGCGTGCTGGAAGTGAATACAATTGACATCAAAGGTTGTTCAATGCTAGCTACCCACCATTTATGCAATGGATAAATTACTTAATCAATAGAATCGTATAGGGATTAGAGACGCCCGGGAATAGAGATCTGCAATAGGAGTAATAATATACCATGGATGAATTGGATCATCTTTTTTCTTCTCGACTTGGATTGGATCGTCCTTGGTCGTAGTAGGGCGTTCAGCCATGACCATGTGGATTTGCATGCATGTCCAACGCCTGGAGTCGGGACAGAAAGCGGCATCACGTACCGAGTATTGACTCCATCTTGCGATCAGGGCGCCTGGGAATACAAATCTGCATCGGCGAGACGACAAACTGCTGGTCTAAACTAGGAAAGAAATTATGGGAGAAAAATACGCCGTTGGGTCAGTAGATTACTAAGAAGAATCGCTAGGTTTGCCTGTGTCCACGCCTGACTACCTCCCTAACCCACGGCCCGTAGTTTGTTTACCAATGGCCCGTAGGCTACCTGCAGACCTGGGGAGGGCCCCCTGAATTTTGGGGGCCCGGGGTGGCCGCAGCCCCCCCCCCCCAGGGTCGGGTGTGCCTTTAATTCATAGTTTATGTACACTCAAGGGAGGAGTATGTAGACTGGAGTAATGTTTTTGGAAAGTATGGAGTGTATAGTGCCCTCCCTCCCATAATATAAGAGCGTTTTTGACACTATTATAGTGTAAAAAACACACTTACATTATATTATGGAATGAAGGGATTATGTTATAACGTTTAAGAAAGTATGGAGTATTTTCTTTTTAATTGCAAAAGTATTTTTTTAAGAATGGAGTATATTGTCTTATACAAAAGCTAATATATAGTATGAATTATGGAATATCTCATAAAATGATGTATATATGCTGGCGGCCGGACACTGGCGAGGACGGAGTAAATTGACGGCAAGTGTTGCGTCCCAATTTGAGGGACATATATGAATTTTTTTAGTACGTTTAAAATATATACATGAAGTAGTACGTAGTATATGCTACACAAAATTAGTATGTAGTCCTAGAAAATGAAGCATGGATGGAGTGTACCGCAGTGATGGTTACAAGTAGGTCACTGTTAAATTCAGGAACTCCCAAGTCTGTGATTTATGCTCAAATGCTGCCTAAGGTGGATAAGAAGACCCGAAAACTACATCGTTATTTGCTAGGAAACCACCGTAGATTTCTATGAAGAACAAACGAATGTTATGCATGCTAGCATGAAGAAAGGATTATATTTGTGTACAGAAAAGGACTGCAGCCAAAAATGAAGTTGAAAACATAGTTCCCATTCATTTGTCCAAACTATGGTATAGGAGAAGCAATACACTCTTAGTTTATATAGTATGTAGTATATCCCGGAGAAATTATATTAAGTACTTACTACCAAAGAGGTATGGAGTACGTATACAAGAGTAGTATATAGTATATAGACAAGAAGTAGTATGGAGTATATACATACGGGTAGTATGAAGTATGTATTGCTGGGTTGTTGGTTTTTGGGTAGCCAGACAGTCATGTCGCCTGAGGTGGTGTTGAGTATGTAGAAGAAAATTGTATTGAATATTAACAAAACAGTGTATGTAAATATTGAAAATCCGCGACGACTACGCTCACTGTAATCTTGCTCATTCAATTGTGTCGGGATTCCATCTGCTATATTAGCTTTGTACATGTTGGGTGAATTTTTCTGTGTATATATAGTTCTCCAGCAATGTCGGTATTAAATGATGTATATTGTCGTTCCTGTTCTGACTTCTGACACAGGGTGCATGCATCGTACTCGACTGCTATGCCCAACAACCACAACTTCAATTGAATGCATCACGCTCCTCAACCTCCCACCTACTCCTCTTCTCCACAGACGGTGGTTGAACAATCTAGAGTCCAAGCTCCCTGCAGTGAATTGAATTCATGATTTTTCGTGGAAAAGACTCTACCATTTTCATTTTCATGATTCATTGCAGCGTCTCCATGTGCTCCTCGTCCGCCTCCATGTATGTATGGACTATATACACAAGAATATTATGGAATACGAAAACACGCTGATATTTAGAAATGTCCATAGCTAACCTGATGCAGTCCCCCATCTCAGATTTTTAAGCTCATCTCGTGGAACGAGGCAACAAATATAGTACTATTATGTAAGCGTTTTTATCTATTCGTGTAAGCGTATGGTAACAGCCTGGCAACGAAATAAATGATGTCTCATTCTCACGTCTCAGAATTGAAGCATGCGACCACGTTCACCGGATCATGACCAATAAATTGCAACATCCATTAAATATCTATTCATGTGCATGCACTCATGAGCCTCAGCAGCTACAAGTGCAACCCTTGCAAACGATGGTGCCTCCGCGGTTGATGCCTGCCACTCATGGACGCTGGAGAAACCATTAGTCAACAGGAAACTCCAATGACAAAGGACAAAAAAATTAAAAGAACACTGATTGATGACATTGGTGTATATGCATGCATCCACGCATACCTAACTCCATCCCAAGATGTTGTAGTCTGAAGGATCATCAGAGAAGCCAATTAGCGAAAAACAACTATGGTGAAGGCTAGAGAAAACCGATTACTTGAACACCGACACCCGTTATGAGTGGCAGCCAGTGGACTTAAACACCGCCAACCCTTAATCAGCGGCAGCCAGGGGAGCAACGATGGGGTTAACTACACCCGATAGTAGGTGTGTGAGAGTGTGCGTGTGCGTGTGTGTGTCGTGGAATAAACATGCTATATCTACAAAACATAGAGCGAACACCTTTCTGTTTCACCCCAAGTCGATGCAGATTTGATACCTTTGGGAAGACATGCCACATACTCTAGCGACACGTTTTGATTTTTGGTTTCACTAGTACCTTTCTTTTCAATTAAATTGAGAGCCCGTCCGATGCAAAAATTTACTCAAGAACCTCCCTTCTCCATGAGTTTTCTATGAAAACAGAACTCGTCTACCCCAGCCCATATTCCTCTTCTCTGGTTGACTCAAATCCACTAACCGGCTGCAGGCGCCACTGCTACGTTCGTTTCCAATACAATAAGAAATCAGAGTTTAGTCTCTCCTCCCCCTTTATGTCTTAATCCTGACATACAGTCTCAGAACATTAGTTCCGTTTATTTTCGTATATAGATGTAAATCTAAATCTCCTTTGGTCCCATTCATCGCATCTCTCGGTTTGTTTTAAGGTCATCCAGTCTTCTCGAACACGGGCTTGCGGTATCATGTCTTCATCCACTGAACATGGGTTTGCAGAAGCTTGCAACACCTCGTGATCCTACCACTGTCCACTTATATAAGTAGGGGTAGGGAGCACTCGGAACGCATAGATTGATATTGTTGAAACCTAGGCAACACGAAAAGAAAATCCAAGAAGACAGTAAAAAAGCAATACAAGTCGCCCCAAATAGCAGTAGGGTCATTTCGGTGTGTCTCCAAAGGATCAAAACCCATGTATATACATTAATTGTGTAAATACAAGCCGCCCCCATGTTAACAGCCCATGATATTATTGGTGGTATGTGTACACCACCAATGCAGTTCTACCCCGTAAAAGTAAAGTAAAATTACTCAACTTATTATTGTTCTATTCTACATGAGTTCTATGAGTCCGTCTCAACATCCCGATAGGTAAAGATGTGGTGCGCTCACGCAGGCATCACTCGGGCAACATGTCCAACAAAACACTAGTAGAAAAACACCTAATAATCCCGGTTCGTAAGGGCCTTTAGTCCCGGTTCATGAACCGGGACTAATGGGCCGTTACTAATACCTCCACCCATTAGTCCCGGTTCAAACTAGAACCGGGACCAATGTGCCTCCACGTGGCCTTGTGCGCCGAGCCCTGTCAGGGGGCCTTTGGTCCCGGTTGGTGGCTCCAACCGGGACCAAAAGGCATCCACGCGTCAGCATTCCAGTGGCTGGAGTTTTCGTTTTTTTTTTAAAGGAGGGGAGATTGGGGGTTTTGGGGGGTTAATTTAGGTGTTTCATATATTGTGTTAGCTAGCTAATTAATAGAGAGAAGTGTCCTCTCTTATGTCCGTGCTTGGTTGACGCTACGTACTATATATACATAAGTGATCGAGAGAACCATTCAGTACAGAAGTTCGTCATGCATACCGAGAGAAGTGATCGATCGACCTCTCCTTCTCCGAGAGATTGGTCGAACAACAAGTTTTCGTATCATGTATCCGACGCTACTGGCTACATACATGTAAAATATGTATAAGATCTCTTAATTAGAAACCCCTAGCATTTGAAATCAATTTCCACATGGTATTCTCCGGCTTTATTGATGACGTGGTCAAGAAAGAATCCCGCCAATTCCTCTTGAATTGCTTTCATGCGATCTGGTTCTAGGAGTTCATTCCGCATCTGCCACGTCTAATTTGAAGAAGGGGGTTAATTAATACATATATATGAATAAAACTCAACAGAAATGATGGTGTAATAAAATGAAATTGTGAATATTATTGCTTACGCACTTCATATTGTCTTTGAGAGTAGCCCCGCTTGTTTTTCAAAGTCGCGGTGTGGATGAACTCGCACACGTAGTATCCACAGAAATCATTCCCTTCCTCCTGCCACAAGCACTTTACGAGAAATAGAGGTCAATCAAACTGATAATGAAGCATTATAAATGGCATTGATGAAAGTATAGCTATAGAATCAACGGGAGATGCGCGCAACTAGCTGGCCAGTAGTAATTACTTTTGGCCATTTATATGTCAGCTCCTTCGGCAGTCCCGGAGCTTCTACGGTGAACTGTTTCCAAACCCTGCAAGACAAAGAAAAATATTATTATTACTTGAGATATCAGGAAATGAACAAAAAGTTGCCGATATGGTGCGATAATGATCGATTGAACTTACTTGCTGAGCATTTCAGTGATGTCCGCATAGGATTTGGGATCTTTCCGTCTCGAGTCTAAGACGGTTACTAGTCCACGCTCAAGCTTAATCTCCAGAAGAATATAGTGGTACCTGCACACGCATGCATAACTCATCAATTACATTACTATAAGCTCGCTTGAGTAATAAGGGAAACTGAATATGCACACGACAGTAACACTCACGGGCCGTTGTAAGGAAAGAGTATGGTATCTTTGTTTTGATTTTTGATCAACGATTGTAGCAAGTTGTCCTTGGCCTCTTTGACGTTCTTTTCAACCAGAAATACATCTATGATATTTGTGTTAATGAACCCAATATCATAAATTTCTTGTTTTTTGCACTCGACGATCTTCAATCTGCATAATATATTGAGGATAATTAATTATAAATACATGCAATGAAAGAGCCGAGCTATATATGGAGACTTAATGACAGAAATAGTACTTACAGGCAGTAGCAAAAGACCATTAATTTATCGAGGGACTTTTGATTGAAGAACTCGAAGAACTCCTCAAATGGAACAGTCAACAGATCATTTGCAACGGGATCGTGCTCCTCTTTAATATGCAGATACAAAGCATTCTTACCCTCAGACTCTCTGCAGGTTTCCATGTACCAATTATGGAATCTTCGCATCATTATTGTCAGAGATTTTTCATCTTTGACGAGGGGCTTCCCGTACTCGTATCTGTGTTCGTCCACCTCCAAGAAATCAGGAAGTGCATCATCAGGCAGGTAATCGTCAAGATTGCCATAACCGGCCACCGGCCCCGGAGCATTAGACACATTGAGCGGGGGGCACGATTGCTGTGCTTGTTCGCCGAGCTGGGCAATTTTTCCCCTTTGCTCGTTCTTTTGACCTTTTAGCACTGACAGTAGTTCCCGACCACTGGGCTTGGAGATATGTTTGTTCAGTAATGCGCTCATAGTTGGTTCTTGGCGGAGACTTTGGTGGTTTCCTCAGGGCGTCGAGAGTGCGCTTTGCTTTCACCGGATCTACCTTCTCCTCCGGAGGTGGATGTCTCTTTGCTTTCACCCCTTCAAAGAACTCCTTCACGTGGGTCCGCACAATCGTATCGTTTTCCTCCTCGGACCTCTCATACGGTAACTTCTCTAGAGGCTTGAGAGATGATGGACCGTATTTGTATTGCCGGAGCAGACGGAGCTGCTGCGGCGTCTGTCTTCTTTTGTGCTTGCTTACGAGGTGGAGGAGAAGGAGTACGACGCGCCGGAGCAGCCGGGGCGGCGGCAGGTCTCTTCCGCCCTTGCTGGCGAGGCGGAGAAGGAGGATGCTGCTGGCTGCTCGGGAGCGCCGGCGCAGGCGGAGAAGGAGGCAGAGTACCGCCATGCGCCGGAGAAGGAGGCGGAGTGCCGCCACGCGTGCCCTGATCGTCACTCGCCGGAGGAAGAGGCGGTGGAGGAGGCGGAGTGCCCTGACTCGCCGGAGCAGGAGTAGGAGGCGGAGGCGTCCAGTTCAAAAGGTTGATGAGCTCCTTCTTCCAAAGGCATGGAGTCTTCAGAGCAGAACCCAGCCTAGTCTCCCCTTCACCGGTAGGGTGGTCAAGCACGAGGTCCTCAAATCCCTCCGTTATTTCATCCACCATCACCTTAGCATATCCTTTTGGAATCGGCTGGCAGTGATAAGTTGTGCCGGGTCCACTAGGATAAACTTGGCCAACAGCCGCCTTGACCTTGAAAGTCATCCATCGCGCCATCATGTGGCAATTTTGAGACTTCGTGATACCATCCACGGGATAGCTGGCAGGAGCCGTCAAGACATGCTCCGGCTGAAGCAGCTCGGTGGAAGCCACGCTGCTTCTCGGCTGAGATGGCGGGGTAGCTTCGGGGGAAGCTTCGGCAGGTCGTTTGCTGCGATCTGCTGCTTCTCGTTCCTCTTCTCGATCCTCTAGCCCCATTACCCTTTCATGCAGCGCCTGCAGTTGGTCCTGCTCCAGTTTCTTCCTCCTCTCGTGGGTTTTGTAACCCCCTGCATCCGGAAAACCAACCTTCCACGGAATGGAGCCTGGCGTGCCTCGTGTCCGTCCAGGGTGCTCAGGATTCCCAAGGGCCATTGTGAGCTCGTCCTTCTCCCTGTTTGGAAGGAACGCCCCTCGCTGCGCTGCATCGATATAGTGTCGAAGGTTCTTGACTGGTATTTCCAGTTGCTCGTCCGTCCACTGGCAAAACCCTGTTACAGGGTCCAAGGTTCCACCAGACCCGAAGAACCAAGTCCGGTAACGGTCTGGCCATCTCATTGTCTCTGGTTCGATCCCTTTTTCAAGCAGATCATTCTCAGCCTTGGACCACTTAGGCCGGGCTTGCAGGTAGCCACCTGAACCCGTGCGATGGTGAAGCGTCTTCTTCGCAGCATTTTTCTTGTTTGTCTTCGACATCTTCTTACTCTTTTTCGATGTCTTGTGGGCCACAAATGCGGGCCACTAATCTTTGATCTTCTCATATTTGCCGATGAATTCTGGTGTCTTTTTATTTTTGACAAACTGGTTCAGCTCTTTCCTCCACCTCCTCATTAGGGTTGCCATCTTCTTAAGAGCACAAGACTTGATTAATTCCTCTTTAACTGGGTTCTCCGGATCCTTCTCTGGCGGTAGGGTGAAATTTGCCTTCAGCTCAGTCCAAAGATATTCTTTCTGCGTATCATTCACATAAGACACCTCAGGGTCTTCCTCCTTAGGCTTATACCATTGCTGGATGCTGATCGGGATCTTCTCCCTAATAAGAACCCCGCACTGAGAAGAAAATGCCTTCCTTGTCCGGATGGGTTCAATCGGTTCGCCGTCCGGCGCGATGATCTCAAACTTTTCATCCGAGCTCAACTTTTTCTTCGGGCCTCGTCTCCTTACCGAAGTTGTGCTCGATCCGGAGGGCTAAAAATTATAACGAAGAAAGACGAGAGTAATTAATATGTGTACATATACCAAAACAATGGAAGCATCAATTAAATAGTCAGCACGGGCTTAACTAATATATATATACCTGGCCGGGCTCGGTTCGGTCACCGGAGCAGTCAGCACGGTCTCCTTCTTGTTCCTCCATTGTGTCACCGGAGCCATCATGAACATAGTCATGTTCTTGTACCGGCATTAATGGGCCGAAGCCATCATGAACATAGCCCTCTTCTTCACCCCGTTCTTCCAGCTGACCAACAACGGTGTCGAGGAGAAATGACGCAACTTCTTCCCTTCCATTTGAGATTATGTCCCTCAATATCGCTTCTGCTTCTTCGTCTCGGCAGTGCTCCATAGTTTCTGCAAATATTTACAACATGTTTATATATGGTACAGATGGAACTAGTGGCAAACGTAGAACTAGCCAGCTAATCACAATAAGGAATCATGTTAGTGGCCTCGACGCTGCTTCTCTAGGGTTTGGGGTCGCCTCGACACAACAACGCTTCGAGAGAGTTAATTTGTCGGGTAGGGGCGCGGCGGGAGGGGGTAGGAGACCAACATCGTTTTCTCTCTAGGGTTTGGGTGTCCTCGAGAGTTTTAGTCGAGCGAGGCTGTGGGCTGTGGATCACTGCCGCGCCACACCCCCATTTGCTGGTGCCGACGGATTCGAAATTTGGAATCAGGTTTAATTGTGGCGCATGAAGCAGCAGCAAGCCAAAACCTAAATTATTGCTGTGCGTGCCACTGCTGATTTTCAAGTTGCTCATGATGGGATTTGTGTAATTGTTATTGCTTGATTTAGCCTGCTAAATCTCCCATAAGTGGGATTTATTTTGCGTTAGAGACCTATGATTCGTTCCCCCTTGGATTCGTCCTTGCGTTACCGACCACGTGCACCACAGGGACGTCCGAGGTGCGAAGCTGCTGCAGTACTACTACTGGTGAAAGCAAAGGCACCTGATCTGTTTGGAAAAAAAAGGAACTAGCACATGGTGCTGGAAGTTTTTGGGACACATGCTAGGTATACCATGGAGGCTACCAAGAATCAAATTTCTTTGGATGTGTTGCTAATTGAACACGAGGTTTTTGCATGCTATGTATGGATAATTTACGCTATTTTCTATCTGAACTTTGATGAAGCCCGCCGTGTTTGCGCTAATTTTGTCCGGTTAGTTGAAACCCGGCTTGAAATGTATGCTGCCCCGCCTCTGGCATCCGTGTCCGTGGACTGATCTCCCCGTCCGTGGACGGATGCCGGAGCGACGACTACAATCACTAAAGCGAGCTGAAGCCACCGTCATCGCTCCTTTCTCACCAGAGCCAGCCAGAATGTATTATTCTAGACAATCGCTGGTTTTCAAGTGTCTCATGAAGTAGCAGCAAGCCTAAACCTAAGCTATCGCCGTGCGTGCCACCGCTGGTTTTCAAGTGTCTCATGATGGGCTCTGTGTAATTGTTTTTGCTAGATTTTACCCTACTAAATCTCCCACAAATGGGATTTATTTTGTGTGACAGATAAGTACTTGCCTAATCTTGATCATGGAAAAAACAAAGCTGTTTAGGGCACATCTAGATGTGGCCAACTTATTGCACATCTAAGTGACTCAAGCAATCATAAAAAGAAAAGAAAAGAGAGAACAAAAATACCCGCATGAATCTCCATCTAAAATCAATGGCTTGAGACTCAGATGTGCAATACTTACTGCACCTCTGAATTTACTTTAGCAAAACGGTAACACAAATCGTTGGGGGTCCCCCCCTCCTGCCCCCTTGGATTCGTCCTTGCGTAACAGACCACGTGCACTGCAAGGACGTCCTAGGTGCAAGAAGCTGCTGCGGTACGCTCACAAGCGAGTCGAGGGAGTCCTTGGCTGAGGCGTGCGTTGCTGTCAAAAGTACTACTGTAAAAGGCAAAGGCACATGGTGTATGTACGTGGCTTTGGAATGCTGGTAGTTTTTGGGACACATGCTGGGTGTACCATGGACGCTACATGGAATCAAATTTCTTTGGATGTATTGCTAATTGCACACGAGCTTTTACATACTATGTATGTGATTTAGGCTATTTTCTATCTGAACTTTGATGAAGTCCGTCGTGTTTGTACGAATTTTGTCCGATTTGTTGAAACCCGGCTTCAAATGTATGCTTCCCCGTCTCGGGCATCTGTGTCCGTGGACTGATCTCCCCGTCCGTAAACGGATGCCGGAGAAAGCACGCTGATATTTAGAAATGTCCATAGCTATGTATGTATGGACTATATACACAAGAATATTATGGAATACGAAAACACGCTGATATTTAGAAATGTCCATAGCTAACCTGATACAGTCCCCCATCTCAGATTTTTAAGCTCATCTCGAGGAACGAGGCAACAAATATAGTACTATTATGTAAGCGTTTTTATCTATTCGTGTAAGCGTATGGTAACAGCCTGACAACGAAATAAATGATGTCTCATTCTCACGTCTCAGAATTGAAGCATGCGACCACGTTCACGGGATCATGACCGATAAATTGCAACATCCATTAAATATCTATTCATGTGCATGCACTCATGAGCCGTAGCAGCTACAAGTACAACCCTTGCAAACGATGGTGCCTCCGCGGTTGATGCCTGCCACTCATGGACGCCGGAGAAACCATTAGTCAACAAGAAACTCCAATGACAAAGGACAAAAAATTAAAAGAACACTGATTGATGACATTGGTGTATATGCATGCATCCACGCATACCTAACTCCATCCCCAGATGTTGTAGTCTGAAGGATCTGGATCATCAGAGAAGCCAATTAGCGAAAAACAACTATGGTGAAGGCTAGAGAAAACCGATTACTTGAACACCAACACTCGTTATGAGTGGCAGCCAGTGGACTTAAACACCGCCAACCCTTAATCAGCGGCAGCCAGGGGAGCAACGATGGGGTTAACTACACCCGGTAGTAGGTGTGTGTGAGTGTGCGTGTGCGTGTGTGTGTCGTGGAATAAAGATGCTATATCTACAAAACATAGAGCGAACACCTTTCGGTTTCACCCCAAGTCAATGCAGATTTGATACCTTTGGGAAGACATGCCACATACTCTGGCGACACGTTTTGAATTTTGGTTTCACTATTACCTTTCTTCTCAATTAAATTGAGAGCCCGTCCGATGCAAAAATTTACTCAAGAACCTCCCTTCTCCATGAGTTTTCTATGAAAACAGAACTCGTCTACCCCAGCCCATATTCCTCTTCTCTGGTTGACTCAAATCCACTAACCGGCTGCAGGCGCCACTGCTACGTTCGTTTCCAATATAATAAGAAACCAGAGTTTAGTCTCTCCTCCCCCTTTATGTCTTAATCCTGACATACAGTCTCAGAACATTAGTTCCGTTTATTTCCGTATATAGATGTAAATCTAAATCTCCTTTGGTCCCATTCATCGCATCTCTCGGTTTGTTTAAAGGTCATCCAGTCTTCTCGAACACGGGCTTGCGGTATCATGTCTTTCTCCACTAAACATGGGTTTGCAGAAGCTTGCAACACCTCGTGATCCTACCACTGTCCACTTATATAAGTAGGGGTAGGGAGCACTCGGAACGCATAGATTGATATTGTTGAAACCTAGGCAACACGAAAAGAAAATCCAAGAAGACAGTAAAAAAGCAATACAAGTTGCCCCAAATAGCAGTAGGGTCATTTCGGTGTGTCTCCAAAGGCTCAAAACCCATGTATATACATTACTTGTGTATATACAAGCCGCCCCCATGTGAACAGCCCATGATATTATTGGTGGTATGTGTACACCAGCAATGCAGTTCTACCCCGTAAAAGTAAAGTAAAATTACTCAACTTATTATTGTTCTATTCTACATGAGTTGTATGAGTCCGTCCCAACATCCCGATAGGTAAAGATGTGGTGCGCTCACGCAGGCATCACTCGGGCAACATGTCCAACAAAAGAAGACCAAAGCACTTTTTTTAAGATGGAGATATTTCCAAGACAAACTACAGGCAAATCAAGGAGTCGAGAAGAACGGAGGATGGCAAAGACACCCGGGTATAGTCACGAAGGACAAAGTAAACCCTATGCGTATGTGGTGGACGCAGGAGAAATCATTAGTTAGCAAGAAACTCCAATGGCAAAGGACAAAAAACTCAAAGAACATTGATTGATGAGTTGGTGTATATGCATGCATCCATGCATATGTTTTTTAGTTGCATCCACGAATACGTTGAGAGAGAGAGGGAAGGGGCGGGGGGAGAGAGAGTACTTTAATCTCCCGAAGGCGAGCTCCAGTGAAATGTGTGGACGGACTGATGACATATTATTTTTCAGCAAAACTTCCAATCTATTGCTCATCAATCATGATAGTATAATGAATATCAGAAATAATAAAAATTACATCTAGATTCATTGACCACTAATCAATGACTAAAAATACTGAAGCAAGGCGAAGACGTGCCGCCGGCATCGTCGCTTCCACAATGAAGCCGGTTAAAACTTGTTGTAGTAGACAGTTGGGAAGTCGTCGTGCTAAGGCCCTATAGAAAAGTGCACCAGAACAATAATTGTTGCCATTGAAGAGAAGTTCACATCAGAAGGATCTAACCCGTACTCACACGAATACACATGGAAAAAAACCGGATCCACATGGATCCACCGAAGACAAACACTGATAATATCCGCCGGAGACAAACCTCCACACGCCCTCCGATGGCATATTTATTCGGACAGTGCTTTCTTTCCAATATTTACTTGGACCATTCTGTTTACTAGCTTCCACATTAGTCGTATTTGCTTTAGCATCATGTCCACAAGCACAGTGAGAGGTTGAAACAATTAGATTGTGTAATTTTAGAATAGATTTGCTTCTCTTCCCACTTCATGTCTGCATGGATCAATCTGAAATTTTCTAATTAGTTTCTATGACCGTAGTTTCCACTATGGTACCTTTTATACTCCCTCTCTTACTAAATGTAAGTTTTTTTAGCGATTCCACTACAAACTACATAAGGATGTATATAGACATATTTTAGAGTGTAGATTCACTTATTTTGCTCTGTATGTAGTCCATAGTAGAATCTTTAAACGACTTATATTTAGAAACGAATGGAGTAGTTCTTAATTAACACATAAATTAATGAAATGTTGGGAGATTTTCCAGTAAGTAGCTAAGACAATCGGAATAGAGAGGAGAGTTTATCAAAAAACAAAAAAATAGAATTAGAGGAGAGTAAACTAACCTTCATTCCTTACCGAGCGTCCGAGGCTGTGGGCTGTGGATCACTGCCGCGCCACACCCCCATTTGCTGGTGCCGACGGATTCGAAATTTGGAATCAGGTTTAATTGTGGCGCATGAAGCAGCAGCAAGACAAAACCTATATTATTGGTGTGCGTGCCACTGCTGATTTTCATTTTGCTCATGATGGGATTTCTGTAATTGTTATTGCTTGATTTAGCCTGCTAAATCTCCCATAAGTGGGATTTATTTTGCGTTAGAGACCTATGATTCGTTCCCCCTTGGATTCGTCCTTGCGTTACCGACCACGTGCACCACAGGGACGTCCGAGGTGCGAAGCTGCTGCAGTACTACTACTTTAGAAAGCAAAGGCACGTGATCTGTTTGGAAAATAAAAGGAACTAGCACATGGTGCTGGAAGTTTTTGGGACACATGCTGGGTATACCATGGAGGCTACCAAGAATCAAATTTCTTTGGATGTGTTGCTAATTGAACACGAGGTTTTACATGCTATGTATGGATGATTTACGCTATTTTCTATCTGAACTTTGACGAAGCCCGCCGTGTTTGCGCTAATTTTGTCCGGTTAGTTGAAACCCGGCTTGAAATGTATGCTGCCCCGCCTCTGGCATCCGTGTCCGTGGACTGATCTCCCCGTCCGTGGACGGATGCCGGAGCGACGACTACAATCACTGAAGCGAGCTGAAGCCACCGTCATCGCTCCTTTCTCACCAGCCAGAATGTATTATTCTAGACAATCGGGAAGTTATCGTGCTAAGGCCATATAGGACCAGTGCACGAACAACAGCCGCTGCAGTTGAAGCGAAGTTTACATTGGAAGGATCGAACTTGTACACACACGAACACATACCGGATCCACATGGGTCCACCGAAGACAAACACTGACCGAATCCCGCAAGATTCGCTAGAGACAAACCTCCACACGCTCTTCTGATGATATATTTGTTAGGTTAATGTTTTCTTTCCAATATTTATTTGGACCATACCGATTACCAACTTCCACATTAGTCGTATTTGCATTAGCATCATGTCCAAAAACAAATTAAGAGGTTGAATCAATTAGATTGTATAATTTTGGAATAGACTGGGTTCTCTTCCTCTTCATGTCTTCATGGACCAATCTCAGATTTTCTAATTAGTTTCAATGATTGTAGTTTCCACTATGGCACCTTTTATACTTTTAATGCATAAATTTGTCAAATGTCGGGAGATTTTCCAATAACTAATTAAGGCAATCGGAATTGGGAGGAGAGTTTCTCAAAAAACAAAGGAGAGAGTTAGAGGAGAGTAATCTAACCTCCATTCCATGCCATATGCGTCCGAGGGTCCAAGCACCAGTGGCTGTGGGTTGTGGATCACTGCTGCGCCGCACCCCATTCTCGTTATCTTGTCACGGATGGATTAGAAAGTTGGAATCAGCAATAAGGGAACTGCCCTCGGCGGCTGCGGCGCATGAAGTAGCAGCAAGCCTAAACCTAAGCTATCGCCGTGCGTGCCACCGCTGGTTTTCAAATGTCTCATGATGGGCTCTGTGTAATTGTTTTTGCTAGATTTTACCCTACTAAATCTCCCACAAATGGGATTTATTTTGTGTGACAGATAAGTACTTGCCTAATCTTGATCATGGAAAAAACAAAGCTGTTTAGGGCACATCTAGATGTGGCCAACTTATTGCACATCTAAATGACTCAAGCAAACATAAAAAGAAAAGAAAAGAGAGAACAAAAATACCCGCATGAATCTCCATCTAAAATCAATGGCTTGAGACTCAGATGTGCAATACTTACGGCACCTCTGAATTTACTTTAGCAAAACGGTAACACAAATCGTTGGGGGTCCCCCCCTCCTGCCCCCTTGGATTCGTCCTTGCGTAACAGACCACGTGCACTGCAAGGACGTCCTAGGTGCAAGAAGCTGCTGCGGTACGCTCACAAGCGAGTCGAGGGAGTCCTTGGCTGAGGCGTGCGTTGCTGTCAAAAGTACTACTGTAAAAGGCAAAGGCACATGGTGTATGTACGTGGCTTTGGAATGCTGGAAGTTTTTGGGACACATGCTGGGTGTACCATGGACGCTACATGGAATCAAATTTCTTTGGATGTATTGCTAATTGCACACGAGCTTTTACATGCTATGTATGTGATTTAGGCTATTTTCTATCTGAACTTTGATGAAGTCCGTCGTGTTTGTACGAATTTTGTCCGGTTTGTTGAAACCCGGCTTCAAATGTATGCTTCCCCGTCTCGGGCATCTGTGTCCGTGGACTGATTTCCCCGTCCGTAAACGGATGCCGGAGAAAATTTGCGGGTCAACGTTGGAGGTGCCCTAAACCATCCTGGACATGCATAAAAAGTTTAGCTATATATATTCATAACCTGCAACCCGAGGGAGGGAACAGAAAAGTTTCTAGTGGCTAGTTTGATCTGTGGGTCCAACAAAGCAGTGCTTGCACCGATGGATCGGCTGTTCTTAGTGGCAATGGGGCTATTGCCCGTGCTAGCCTTCATCGTCCTTATGTTCATGCCCAAGCCCAAGAGCAAGATCACCTGCGTTGGTGCCACGCAGCTCCCTCCGGGCAGTGCATTCTCCTGGCCCCTTGTGGGCAACCTGCCGGAGATGATGCTCAACAAGCCAGCATTCCGATGGATCCACTCGATGATGAAGGACATGGACACCGACATCGCCTGCATCCGCCTCGGTAGCGTCCTCGTGGTCCCGATCACATGCCCGAAGATCGCCCGCGAGGTACTCAAGAAGCAGGATGCCAACTTCGCCTCCCGCCCACTCACCTTCGCCTCGTCGACCTTTAGCGGCGGGTACAAGAACGCCGTGCTGTCCCCCATGGGCGACCAGTGGAGGAAGATGCGTCGCGTGCTCACCTCGGAAATCATCTGCCCCTCCCGGCACCAGTGGCTCCACGACCAGCGTGCCCAAGAGGCCGACAACCTCACAAGCTACGTCTACACGCTCGCCACCGCGCCGTCCTCGGCCGTCGATGTGAGGCATGTGGCGAGGCATTACTGTGGTAATGTCATCCGGCGGCTCGTATTTGGCAGGCGCTACTTCGGCGAGCCTCGTCAGGATGGCGGCCCGGGTGCAATGGAGGTGGAGCACATGGACGCTGTGTTCACGTCGCTAGGGCTCCTCTACACGTTCTGCGTCTCCGACTACCTACCGTGGCTGCGCGGCCTCGGCCTCGACCTCGACGGACACAAGAAGATTGTGATGGAGGCCAATGCGACGGTCAACCGGCTGCACGACACGGTCATTGACGAGAGGTGGCGGCAATGGAAGTCCGGCCAGATGGAGGAGCTCGAGGATTTCCTCGATGTACTCATCACGCTCAAGGACGCAGAGGGGAACCCTCTTCTCACCATCGAGGAGGTGAAAGCACAGTCGCTGGTACGTACGTAAACACATAACGCATGCATGCATGCAACACCGAGGGCACGCCACCAGAAAAACATCCAGGGGCCAAAAAGCAAAATAAAGAAAAACCGATGTCAACATCAAACGTGTCTATGAAGGTCCAAGATGCAAAAAAAGTATACTTATTTTCATTAATCTGTTGCATGGGATGCTGGTGCAGGACATAATATTTGCCGCCATGGACAACCCATCCAACGCGGTGGAGTGGGCGCTCGCAGATATGACAAACATGCCCGAGGTGATGCGGAAGGCGGTGGAGGAAATCGACCGGGTGGTGGGCCGAGAGCGGTTGGTGCAGGAGTCGGACATCCCACGCCTCACCTACGTCAAGGCATGCATTCGTGAGGCATTCCGGCTGCACCCCGTCGCGCCCTTCAACGTGCCACACGTCGCGCTCGCTGACAGCAACATCGCCGGCTACCGTGTCCCCAAGGGCAGCCATGTCTTACTCAGCCGTAGGGGACTTGGCCGGAACCCGGCTGTCTGGGACGAGCCGCTACACTTCAAGCCAGAGCGTCATATTAATACCGCAGCCCACAACGACGTCGCCCTCACAGAGAATGAGTTGCGGTTCATCTCCTTCAGCACCGGCCGCCGTGTGTGTGTGGCGGCATCGCTTGGCACAACCATGTGTGTAATGCTCTTCGGACGGCTACTGCAGGGATTCACATGGACCAAGCCAGCGGGTGTAGCATCTATCGATCTCAGTGAGTCGGAGCACGATTTATTCCTAGCCAAACCGCTTGTGCTGCACGCCGAACCACGCCTGATGGGACATGTCTACCCCGGTGGCCAATGTTGAACAAATTAATATGTTGCTGCCAATAACGAGCTACATGAACGTGGCTGTACCCTTACACAATTGTTATTTCTGTTATTCTTTCTGCTTGGTCGATTTCTACCTCTATGGGAGCTGTATCCCGAATTTATACATGTATTTTGCGGGTCTTTCTCGATTGCTGCAAGTTCGCGACAGTTGCTCCCCTACTTGAAAGGGCATATTATATATTTATGTATATTTTGGATAGGGGCACCATATTGTATACATCTATTTCTTTGAATAATAAAGAAGATAGTGTTACCCTGCATCTTGTGTTAATTCCATACCTACTTTCCACTTGTGATCTACCAACGTGTCAACAAGCTAACATCATCATGCTCTGCTGATGTCGCGCCGAGAAGGACACAAAGCCCTCGGCGGCAAGATCTATGGCACCCACCTCCGCTACTTCGACACCAAACTCCATGACGTTGAATCCTCTACCAAGGACGATCGACTGCACATCATCAATAGTTTTCACTACTCCCGCCGTTCCTAAATATAAGTCTTTCTAGAAATTCCATTACAAACTACATACGGATGTATATAGACATGTTTTAGGGTGTAGATTCACTCATTTTGCTCCGTATGCAGTCTATATTGAAATATCTAAAAAGACTTATATTTAGGAACTGGGGAATACATGAATCCATTCTACATTTCAATTTATGAGGTCACCATCATGATCTTCGCCGATCAATTCCCAACCTGCTAGAACAAATACTGTCTAGAACGGATATGGTTTCCCCCTGCTTCACCCACATGAACACCCGAATCATAAATTTCCCTCAACAAATGGAGATCTTTGCAGCTCGAAGAGGTTAAGAAAAGCCACTCGTGGATGACCCCATTAGTGATGTTCACCTGCCAGAACAAGTTGAGCCAACCATGGCAAAGAAGCACCACAAAGGTCGAAAAGGCTCCGCAATTCACACAACATATTGTAGTTAGACAATGATGGTTCTACGACTTATGTGGAAGCAATGATGGACCCATATATACTCTGCGAAAAAGCTAGAAGAGTGCCATGAGATCCTACATAGATTTTATGGGAGAAAATCTAGTTTGAAAATTGGTTCACCTGCAAGATGGCGTTAAATCCATCGAGTGCAAATAAATAAATATTGATATGGATGGAAATATTTACGTTTATAAGGCTCGACTTGTTACAAAAGGTTTTTGTCATGGTTCAAGGCGTTGACTACAAGCAGAACTTTTTCTGTGGCAATGGAAGTAGCACTGAGGTTGGAAAGCCTCCCCATCGGGGGATACTATCCTCAGGGGAGGGGTCGTGCGCTCGATTGCCTTAATAGCAAGCGCCCACAAGAGCACTCCTATAGTAGGTCCTAAGGCACACACAGTTTTTTATCCTGGCGTCTGATGATGACGATGACCTTAATAAGATGATACACATACTTGAATTTGTGTGTTTGCCTCACTGGTCTAACATGTTTCACGTGGGCTCATTAAATCTTAGAAAACGACCACTTGGCAACATGTACACCATGGGAGACACCGACCATGACGAAGTGTCGTGGGAGGAAGTTTCCCAATATGTTTCAAGTGTGGGCTCATTAAATCTTAGAAAATGACTGCCTAGCCACATGTACACCTTGGGAGACACCGACGATGACAAATTGTCATGGGAGGAAGTTTCACATTATGGAGTGCAGGCCAAACTTATCCATCGCTCTAAACATAGTTGTGCTTATGATGACCATCTTCATACTATCACCTAGGACAAACTTAAATTCCCGTCACTATCTTACAGGTCTAGCGAGTGAAATGTCCATAAATCATACAAAAGGAGAACCTTTTCCCTCAGAAAAATGAGAGAAATAACTTTTTTTAATCATTACGACTATTAGAAGACTCCTTAACTTTTAGAAAATAGGAAAGCAATTTCCACACACGGAAGTGCCCATTCAAAGAAGAACCGAAGCCTCATATGTAAAACATTTCCAAAATTAGTTTCACTAACTAGGTGGCAAGTATTTCTTAAATTATAGTGTTAAGTTGTGGGTGCTGCTGCTCTTCGTGCTATGTTCTGATCCAAATTCAACTATTAAGTTAACGTCTAACTTCTGACCAACTGAGTTGAGCTTAGGCCCGTCAATTGGAGGCTTCAGCCATGTGGGCCGCCCTTTCAGGGTGCCTGGGGGTGCATGTGTGGGGGGCGAAGGCCTCATGCGGTACGGATCAGTATTGTCCATGTCACCGTTGTATAGATACCTCTTCTAAGCCGCTGCATGGGATAAGTTGGTCAGTTGTAAATTCCCAGCTTTTTAACCTCTCCAGATATAGTGAAGTTTACTGGCTAGTGCTCCTGGTTTTTTCCCCTTCATGTTGGAGGGGTTTTACCACATGAAAGTCTCGTGTTCCTCCGTGTAGATATCTTTCTTTGTTGTTTTGCTTGTCTGTCATATCTCTAACACTCCGTTATACATATTGTTGTGGAATAGTCACGGCTGATGTCCTAGTGTGAGGACTTAGTCATGGAGCCATCGCAACTAGGGTAGCGTAAAGGGGTTAAACGGGACAAAGGACACGTGAGTTTATACTGGTTTGGCTAAATGCCTAATCCAGTTTGAGGTGGTATTGCTTATGTCTTGAATACCAGGGAGTGAATACGATTGACCTAGCTTTCGATCTCTTGTCTCTTGCCTTGAACCGTTGCCGGGTCGTCCCTTTATATACACAGGTTGACGCCCAACGGCTCACGGGGTCCCGGCCGGCTCATAGAAAACGAGTCCGGCTCTGTGACTATCTATATATGCCTTACAATACAAGTCTTACATATATGTCGGTTTACCCCTACGAGCCTTAAGTCGCCCTCGGGCCTTGGGGCCTTGCTTGTGAACCGCCATCTTCAATATCCTCGTGGGCTTCATGTCATGAATCGCCATCTTCAAGAAGGACCAGCATTATTCTTGAAATTTTCGCAAAAGCGTCTCCCGGATTGCATCAACTCCTTTTCAGCATGCTGGAAGTAAATACAATTGACATCAAAGGTTGATCAATGCTAGCTACCCACCATGTACGCAATGGATAAATTACTTAATCAATAGAATCGTATAGGTGTTGGAAATATGCCCTAGAGGCAATAATAAAAGGATTATTATTATATTTCCTTGTTCATGATAATTGTCTTTTATTCATGCTATAATTGTATTATCCGGAAATCGTAATACACGTGTGAATACATAGACCACAATATGTCCCTAGTGAGCCTCTAGTTGACTAGCTCGTTGATCAACAGATAGTCATGGTTTCCTGACTATGGACATTGGATGTCGTTGATAACGGGATCACATCATTAGGAGAATGATGTGATGGACAAGACCCAATCTTAAGCATAGCACAAGATCGTGTAGTTCATTTGCTAGAGCTTTTCCAAATGTCAAGTATCTTTTCCTTAGACCATGAGATCGTGTAACTCCCAGATACCGTAGGAGTGCTTTGGGTGTACCAAACATCACAACGTAACTGGGTGACCATAAAGGTGTACTACGGGTATCTCCGAAAGTGTTTGTTGGGTTGACACGGATCGAGACTGGGATTTGTCACTCCGTATGACGGAGAGGTATCTCTGGGCCCACTCGGTAATGCATCATCATAATGAGCTCAAAGTGACCAAGTGTCTGGTCACGGGATCATGCGTTACGGTACGAGTAAAGTGACTTGCCGGTAACGAGATTGAACGAGGTATTGGGATACCGACGATCGAATCTCGGGCAAGTAACGTACCGATTGACAAAGGGAATTGTATACGGGGTTGCTTGAATCCTCGACATCGTGGTTCATCCGATGAGATCATCGAGGAGCATGTGGGAGCCATCATGGGTATCTAGATCCCTTTGTTGGTTATTGACCGGAGAGCCGTCTCGGTCATGTCTACGTGTCTCCCGAACCCGTAGGGTCTACACACTTAAGGTTCCGTGACGCTACGGTTGTAGAGATATTTGTATGCAGCGAACCGAAAGTTGTTCGGAGTCCCGGATGAGATCCCGGACGTCACGAGGAGTTCCGGAATGGTCTGAGGTAAAGAATTATATATGGGAAGTCGAGTTTCGGCCATCGGGAAAGTTTCGAGGGTCACCGGTATTGTACCGGGACCACCGGAAGGGTCCCAGGGGTCCACCGGGTGAGGCCACCTATCCCGGAGGGCCCCATGGGCTGAAGTGGGAGGGGAACCAGCCCCTGGTGGGCTGGTGCGCCCCCCCCCTTGGGGCCCCCTGCGCCTAGGGTTGGGAACCCTAGGGGAGGGGGCGCCTCCACTTGCCTTGGGGGGCAAGTTTCCCCCCTTGGCCGCCACCCCCCCTGGGGTCCCTATATAAAGAGGGGGGATGGAGGGCAGCCGCACCCTTGCACTTGGTGCCTCCCTTCCCCCTTCCTACACCTCTTCCTCCCGCAAACGCTTGGCGAAGCCCTGCCGGAACCCTGCTGCATCCACCACCAGGCAGTCGTGCTGCTGGATCTTCATCAGCCTCTCCTTTTCCCTTGCTGGATCAAGAAGGAGGAGACGTCACGCTGACCATATGTGTGTTGAACGCGGAGGTGCCGTCCGTTCGGCGCTAGGATCTCCGGTGATTTGGATCACGACGAGTACGACTCCCTCAACCCCGTTCCCTTGAACGCTTCCGCTCGATCTACAAGGGTATGTAGATGCACTCCTCTCTCTAGTTGCTAGATGAACTCATAGATTGATCTTGGTGAAACCGTAGGCAAATCTTTATTTTCTGCAACGTTCTCCAACAGTGGTATCAGAGCTAGGTCTATGCATAGTTCGCTTTGCACGAATAGAACACAAATCTGTTGTGGGTGTAGATGTTGTCAACTTTCTTGCCACTACTAGTCTTACTTTGCTACAGCGGTATTGTGGGATGAAGCGGCCCGGACCGACCTTACACGTATGCTTACGTGAGACAGGTTCCATCGACTGACATGCACTAGTTGCATAAGGTGGCTAGCGGGTGTCTGTCTCTCCCACTTTAGATGGAGCGGATTCGATGAAAAGGGTCCTTATGAAGGGTAAATAGAAGTTGACAAATCACGTTGTCGCTTTTTCGTAGGTAAGAAAACGTTCTTGCTAGAACCCTATTGCAGCCACGTAAAAGATGCAACAACAATTAGAGGACGCCTAACTTGTTTTTGCAGCAATTGTTTTGTGATGTGATATGGCCAAAAGTTGTCATGAATGATGAATGATATATTGTGATGTATGAGATCATGTTCTTGTAATAGGAATCACGACTTGCATGTCGATGAGTATGACAACCGGCAGGAGCCATAGGAGTTGTCTTAATTATTGTATGACCTGCGTGTCAATGATTTAACGCCATGTAATTACTTTACTTTATTGCTAAACCATTAGCCATAGTAGTAGAAGTAATAGTTGGCGAGCAACTTCATGGAGACACGATGATGGAGATCATGATGATGGAGATCATGGTGTCATGCCGGTGACGAAGATGATCATGGAGCCCAGAAGATGGAGATCAAAGGAGCTATATGATATTGGCCATATCATGTCACTATTAGTTGATTGCATGTGATATTTATCATGTTTTTGCATCTTGTTTACTTAGAACGACGGTAGTAAATAAGATGATCCCACATAATAATTTCAAGAAAGTGTTCCCCCTAACTGTGTGCCGTTGCGACAGTTCGTTGTTTCGAAGCACCACGTGATGATTGGGTGTGATAGAGTCTAACGTTCACATACAATGGGTGTAAGACAGATTTACACATGCAAAACACTTAGGTTAACTTGACGAGCCTAGCATGTACAGACATGGCCTCGGAACATAGAGACCGAAAGGTCGAACATGAGTCGTATGGAAGATACGATCAACATGGAGATGTTCACCGATGATGACTAGTCCGTCTCACGTGATGATCAGACACGGCCTAGTCGACTCGGATCATGTAACACTTAGATGACTAGAGGGATGTCTAATCAGAGTGGGAGTTCATTAAATAATTTGATTAGATGAACTTAATTATCATGAACTTAGTCTAAAATCTTTGCAAAAAATGTCTTGTAGATCAAATGGCCAACGCTCATGTCAACATGAACTTCAACGCATTCCTAGAGAAAACCAAGCTGAAAGATGATGGCAGCAACTATACGGACCGGGTCCGAAACCTAAGGATCATCCTCATAGCTGCCAAGAAAGCATATGTCCTAGAAGGACCGCTAGGTGAAGCACCCATCCCAGAGAACCAAGATGTTATGAACGCTTGGCAGTCACGTGCTGATGATTACTCCCTCGTTCAGTGCGGCATGCTTTACAGCTTAGAACCGGGGCTCCAAAAGCGGTTTGAGCAACACGGAGCATATGAGATGTTCGAGGAGCTGAAAATGGTTTTACAAGCTCATGTCCAGGTCGAGAGATATGAAGTCTCCGACAAGTTCTATAGTTGTAAGATGGAGGAAAATAGTTCTCTCAGTGAGCACATACTCAAAATGTCTGGGTTGCCCAACTGCCTGTCCCAGCTGGACATTAACCTCCCGGACGAGGCGGTCATTGACAGAATCCTTCAGTCTCTCCCACCGAGCTACAAGAGCTTTATGATGAACTACAATATGCAGGGGATGGTGAAAACTATTCCTGAAGTATTTTCAATGCTGAAGTCAGCAGAGGTAGAAATCAAAAAGGAACATCAAGTGTTGATGGTCAATAAAACCACCAAGTTCAAGAAAGGCAAGGGTTAGAAGAACTTCAAGAAGGACGGCAAGGATGTTGCCGCGCCGTAAGCCAGTTGTCGGGAAGAAGTCAAAGAATGGACCCAAGCCTGAAACTGAGTGCTTTTATTGCAAAGGGAAGGGTCACTGGAAGCGGAACTGCCCCAAATACTTACCGGACAAGAAGGCCGGCAACACTAAAGGTATATGTGATATACATGTAATTGATGTGTACCTTACCAGTGCTCGTAGTAGCTCCTGGGTATTTGATACCGGTGTCGTTGCTCATATTTGTAACTCAAAGAAGGAGCTGTGGAATAAGCGGAGACTGGCGAAGGACGAGGTGACGATGTGCTTCGGGAATGGTTCCAAGGTCAATGTGATCGCCGTCGGCACGCTACCTCTATATTTACCTACGGGATTAGTTTTAAACCTCAATAATTGTTATTTAGTGCCAAGTTTGAGCATGAACATTGTATCTGGATCTCGTTTAATTCGAGATGGCTACTCATTTAAATCCGAGAATAATGGTTGTTCTATTTATATGAGAGATATGTTTTATGGTCATGCCCCGATGGTCAATGGTTTATTCTTAATGAATCTCGAACGTGATGTTACACATATTCATAGTGTGAATACCAAAAGATGTAAAGTTGATAACGATAGTCCCACATACTTATGGCACTGCCGCCTTGGTCACATTGGTGTCAAGCGCATGAAGAAGTTCCATGCTGATGGACTTTTAGAGTCTCTCGATTATGAATCATTTGACACATGCGAACCATGCCTTATGGGAAAAATGACCAAGACTCCTTTCTCCGGAATAATGGAGCGAGCAACCAACTTATTGGAAATCATACATACTGATGTGTGCGGTCCAATGAGCGTTGAGGCTCATGGATGATATCGTTATGTTCTCACTCTCACTGATGACTTGAGTAGATATGGGTATGTCTACTTGATGAAACACAAGTCTGAGACCTTTGAAAAGTTCAGGGAATTTCAGAATGAGGTAGAGAATCAACGTGACCGAAAGATAAAGTTCCTACGATCAGATCGTGGAGGAGAATATTTAAGTCACGAATTTGGTACGCACTTAAGGAAATGTGGAATCATTTCACAACGCACGCCGCCTGGAACACCTCAACGTAACGGTGTGTCCGAACGTCGTAATCGCACTCTATTGGATATGGTGCGATCTATGATGTCTCTTACCGATTTACCGCTATCATTTTGGGGATACGCTCTAGAGACAGCTACATTCACTTTAAATAGGGCTACGTCTAAATCCGTTGAGACGACACCGTATGAATTATGGTTTGGGAAGAAACCTAAGCTGTCGTTTCTAAAAGTTTGGGGATGCGATGCTTATGTCAAGAAACTTCAACCTGAAAAGCTCGAACCCAAGTCGGAAAAATGCGTCTTCATAGGATACCCTAAGGAAACCATTGGGTATACCTTCTACCTTAGATCCGAAGGCAAGATCTTTGTTGCCAAGAACGGATCCTTTCTAGAAAAAGAGTTTCTCTCAAAAGGAGTAAGTGGGAAGAAAGTAGAACTTGATGAAGTACTACCTCTTGAACCGGAAAGTAGTGCAGCTCAGGAAAATGTTCCTGTGGTGCCTACACCAACTGGAGAGGAAATCAATGATGATGATCAAGGTACTTCGTATCAAGTTGCTACTGAACTTCGTAGGTCCACAAGGACACGTTCCACACCAGAGTGGTATGGCAACCCTGTCCTGGAAATCATGTTGTTAGACAACGGTGAACCTTGAAACTATGAAGAAGCAATGACGGGCCCAGATTCCAACAAATGGCTTGAAGCCATGCAATCCGAGATAGAATCCATGTATGAAAATAAAGTATGGACTTTGACAGACTTGCGCGATGATCGGCGAGCGATAGAAAACAAATGGATCTTGAAAAAGAAGACGGACGCGGATGGTAATGTTACCATCTATAAAGCTCGACTTGTCGCTAAGGGTTATCGGCAAGTTCAAGGGGTTGACTACGATGAGACTTACTCTCCCGTAGCGAAGCTGAAGTCCGTCCGAATCATGTTAGCAATTTCCGCATACTATGATTATGAGATATGGCAGATGGACGTCAAAACGGCATTCCTTAACAGCTATCTTAAGGAAGAACTGTATATGATGCAGCCGGAAGGTTTTGTCGATCCTAAGAATGCTAACAAGGTATGCAAGCTCCAGCGATCCATTTATGGGCTAGTGCAAGCATCTCGGAGTTGGAACATTCGCTTTGATGAGATGATCAAAGCGTTTGGGTTTATGCAGACTTATGGAGAAGCCTGCGTTTACAAAAAGTGAGTGGGAGCTCTATAGCATTTCTCATATTATATGTAGATGACATACTTTTGATGGGAAATGATATAGATCTTTTGGACAGCATTAAGGCCTACTTGAATAAGTGTTTTTCAATGAAGGACCTTGCAGAAGCTGCTTACATATTAGGCATCAAGATCTATAGGGATAGATCGAGATGCCTCATAGGTCTTTCACAAAGCACATACCTTGATAAGATATTGAAGAAGTTCAATATGGATCAGTCCAAGAAAGGGTTCTTGCCTGTATTGCAAGGTGTGAGATTGAGCTCGGCTCAATGCCCGACCACGGCAGAAGATAAAGAAGAGATGAGTGTCATCCCCTATGCCTCAGCCATAGGATCTATTATGTATGCCATGCTGTGTATCAGACCTGATGTAAACCTTGCCGTAAGTTTGGTAGGTAGGTACCAAAGTAATCCCGGCAAGGAACACTGGACATCGGTCAAGAATATCCTGAAGTACCTGAAAAGGACTAAGTACATGTTTCTCATCTACGGAGGTGATGAAGAGCTCGTCGTAAAGGGTTACATCGATGCTAGCTTCGACACAGATCTGGATGACTCTAAGTCACAAACCGGATACGTGTATATGTTGAATCGTGGAGCAGTAAGCTGGTGCATTTGCAAGCAGAGCGTCGTGGTGGGATCTACATGTGAAGCGGAGTACATGGCAGCCTCGGAGGCAGCACATGAAGCAATATGGATGAAGGAGTTCATCACCGACCTAGGAGTCATACCCAAGGCGTCGGGGCTGATCACTCTCTTCTGTGACAACACTGGAGCTATTGCCCTTGCCAAGGAGCCCAGGTTTCACAAGAAGACCAGGCACATCAAGCGTCGTTTCAACTCCATCCGTGAAAATGTTCAAGATGGAGACATAGATATTTGCAAAGTACATACGGATCTGAATGTCGCAGATCCATTGACTAAACCTTTTCCGCGAGCAAAACATGATCAACACCAGAACTCTATGGGTGTTCGATTCATCACAATGTACCTAGATTATTGACTCTAGTGCAAGTGGGAGACTGTTGGAAATATGCCCTAGAGGCAATAATAAAAGGATTATTATTATATTTCCTTGTTCATGATAATTGTCTTTTATTCATGCTATAATTATGTTATCCGACCACAATATGTCCCTAGTGAGCCTCTAGTTGACTAGCTCGTTGATCAACAGATAGTCATGGTTTCCTGACTATGGACATTGGATGTCATTGATAACGGGATCACATCATTAGGAGAATGATGTGATGGACAAGACCCAATCTTAAGCATAGCACAAGATCGTGTCGTTCGTTTGCTAGAGCTTTTCCAAATGTCAAGTATCTTTTCCTTAGACCATGAGATCTTGTACTCCCAGATACCGTAGGAGTTCTTTGGGTGTACCAAACGTCACAACGTAACTGGGTGACTATAAAGGTGTACTACGGGTATCTCCGAAAGTGTCTGTTGGGTTGACACGGATCGAGACTGGGATTTGTCACTCCGTATGACGGAGAGGTATCTCTGGGCCCACTCGGTAATGCATCATCATAATGAGCTCAAAGTGACCAAGTGTCTGGGCGCGGGATCATGCATTACGGTACGAGTAAAGTGACTTGCCGGTAACGAGATTGAACGAGGTATTGGGATACCGACGATCGAATCTCGGGCAAGTAACGTACCGATTGACAAAGGGAATTGTATACGGGGTTGCTTGAATCCTCGACATCGTGGTTCATCCGATGAGATCATCGAGGAGCATGTGGGAGCCATCATGGGTATCCAGATCCCGCTGTTGGTTATTGACCGGGGAGCCGTCTCGTTCATGTCTACGTGTCTCACGAACCCGTAGGGTCTACACACTTAAGGTTCGGTGACGCTAGGGTTGTAGAAATATTTGTATGCAGCAAACCGAAAGTTGTTCGGAGTCCCGGATGAGATCCCGGACGTCACGAGGAGTTCCGGAATGGTCCGGAGGTAAAGAATTATTATGGGAAGTTGAGTGTCGGCCATCGGGAAAGTTTCGGGGGTCACCGGTATTGTACCGGGGCCACCGGAACGGTCCTGGGGGTCCATCGGGTGGGGCCACCTATCCGGAGGGCCCCATGGGCTGAAGTGGGAGGGGAACCAGCCCCTGGTGGGCTGGTGCGCCCCCCCTTGCCCCCCCTGCGCCTAGGGTTGGGAACCCTAGGGGAGGGGGCGCCTCCACTTGCCTTGGGGGGGCAAGTTTCCCCCCTTGGCCACCGCCCCCCAGGAGATCCCATCTCCTAGGCCCCCTCCCCCCCGGGGGTCCCTATATAAAGAGGGGGGCATGGAGGGAAGCCGCACCCTTGCACTTGGCGCCTCCCTTCGCCCTTGCTACACCTCTTCCTCCCGCAAACGCTTGGCGAAGCCCTGCCGGAACCCTGCTGCATCCACCACCACGCCGTCGTGCTGCTGGATCTTCATCAACCTCTCCTTCCCCCTTGCTGGATCAAGAAGGAGGAGACGTCACGCTGACCGTACGTGTGTTGAACGTGGAGGTTCCGTCCGTTCAGCGCTAGGATCTCCGGTGATTTGGATCACGACGAGTACGACTCCCTCAATCCCGTTCCCTTGAACGCTGCCGCTCGATCTACAGGGTATGTAGATGCACTCCTCTCTCTCGTTGCTAGATGAACTCATAGATTGATCTTGGTGAAACCGTAGGCACATTTTTATTTTCTGCAACATTCTCCAACAGTGGTATCAGAGCTAGGTCTATGCGTAGTTCTCCAACAATAGGGATTAGAAACGCCCAGGAATAGAGATCTGCAATAGGAGTAATAATATACCATGGATGAATTGGATCATCTTATTTCTTCTCGACTTGGACTGGATCGTCCTTGGTCGTAGTAGGGCGTTCAGCCATGACCATGTGGATTTGCATGCATCTCCAACGCCTGGAGTCGGGACAGAAAGTGGCATCGCGTACCGAGTATTGACTCCATCTTGCGATCAGGGCACCTGGGAATACAAATCTGCATCGGCGAGACGACAAAATGCTGGTCTAAACTAGGAAGAAATTATGGGAGAAAAATACGCTGTTGGATCAGTAGATTACTAAGAAGAATCGCTAGGTTTGCCTATGTCCACGCCTGACTACCTCCCTAACCCACGGCTCGTAGTTTGTTTACCAATGGCCCGTAGGCTACCTGCAGACCTGGGGAGGGGCCCCTGAATTTTGGGGGGCCGGGGTGTCACAGCCCCCCCCCCCCAGGGTTGGGCCTGTATGACACGACACCGGCAAGAACGAAGTGAGTACATGTTGATATGTGCCTTTAATTCATAGTTTATGTACACTCAAGGGAGGAGTATGTAGACTGGAGTAATGTTTTTGGAAAGTATGGAGTGTATAGTGCCCTCCCTCCCATAATATAAGAGCGTTATTGACACTATTATAGTGTAAAAAACACACTTACATTATATTATGGAATGATGGGATTATGTTATAACGTTTAAGAAAGTATGGAGTATTTTCTTTTTTTAATGCGAAGTATTTTTTTTAAGAATGGAGTATATCGTCTTATACAAAAGCTAATATATAGTATGAATTATGGAATATCTCATAAAATGATGTATATATGCTGGCGGCGATGAAAAACGGCGTGCCACAGACGAAGTTGTGGCTAGCCATTTTCCACTGGTGATAGAATCGCATTCACAGCAAGTCGGTCTGGGCCGACACGACTCAGTCGGATCACAGTCGCCTTTTACACTTCTGGCGCAGGGAATCACCTCCTCTGGGAGATTCAGCACCTACTCAATGCCTGGATTGCTCTTTAGAACACGTTGATCGGTACCATGATTAGGAATTTCCCACTCGGCAACATGACAATCGTTAACATGGTCTAATGAACCCTCTAAGGCTCTCTTTTCGTGCTTCTTTATTCATGGGCTACTAAACTTTAATACACATGTTTCTTCAGGCTATAAATTTTGTTTCCATTTTCAATGTTCTATGCTTCCATTAAAGATGAATCATATCTATATAGCATATTTTCATGGTTCCTGCAAATTGTTCTTCTGAATCACACTTCAACTGCTCAACCAATATTACTTTGTGCTTCAGCCATGCCCGTGTTCCTTCATTTAATAAAGTTATTGTACTCTATTTTTCTTGCAGCGATTTTTTTTGTTTCAACAATACCTATGTATGCTATCATTGTTTCTCATTGATGCTTCCATGGAAAACACAGAGGATGCTTCTATTTTTTTCCTTATACATGTCACTATGGTAGTTAATTCATGCTTCAAGCATTACCAATGTGGATTATTAGTTACGGAGCTTCTAAATTGCAATACATATGCTTATTCAGCCTACAGGATTTGCCTCCATAGGTTACCAAAATTATATAAATTTTGTATGTTGGTGACACAAAATATGCTTCCATTACAAAACATGCATCCCAATCTGATTTTTTTTGCTTCAAGTATGTAATTGTGTGCTTATTTTATCGCACATGCATTTTGCTTCAATCACTACCTATGTGCTTTAAGTAGTATTGATTATTCTTCTTAGAGTGATTTTCTTCTGTATATACATCAGTCTACATCTCATTCAAGCCATGCTTCTTTGTATCTAGCATAATGCCCGTGATGTTCCAATGATGCCGACTGTACCCAGGCCAAGATGCAGCACCTTGTTGACGACAAGGAGCTCACAATGCATGTGAGCTTGTCCAAGATCGATCCGTTCAACACGAGATGCAAACTGTAGGAAGGGAATCGTGTCTAGTCTATGAAACATACGATGTGAACTTATAAGCACTGTACTACTAGGCATTAGCACCATGAAAGAAACAAATTAGTAGAACACGATGACGTTTTATGAACAGACAAAGTGTCGGTGTCAAAACTGGCAGCTCTCATGTAGGGGGGCCCAAGCTATGTGTCTAAGACTCAATGGTAACAAGAGACGATGGGACACAATGTTTACCCAGGTTCGTGCCCTCTTAAAGGAGGTAAACCCTACGTCCTGCTTGATTGTATTCGATGAGTATAGGGGTTATAATAGTTGATCTACTTCGAGATCGTAATGGCTAAACCCTAGCTGTCTAGCCTATGATCATTCTGATAGCCTCTACGGACTAAACCCTTGGTTTATATAGACACTGGATGGACGTAGGGTTGTTCGGAGTCGGTTTACAAGGGAAGGAAATAGCATATCCGGACACCAATCTTGCTATATATCAGTGGTCTGATGGAAACAATATATTAGTGGTCTGATTCCTAGTGTTTCCCTTTGCTATATGTGGTGAGAAATACAGAAGGGTGCAGAATGGAGACATGAGATATTAGTAAACCACATTGCACTCCTTTGTTTTCCCAAAATATGTAAATCGTAGTTTATGCAGGAGTGAAATCAGATGC
>NC_057810.1:9140951-9145884 GCF_018294505.1 Triticum aestivum
AAACACAAGTGAGCTGGCATTCTGGGTTCGCTATAAATAGGGGGCCCACCGTGCGTACATTGGAAGCACAAACAGGCAAAAAGGTGACCAAGAAGGAGATGGCGATGCTCCTCCTCGCCCTTGGCCAAGAACGGCAATGGCAGCTCCTCCTGGCCCTCCTCACCGTGGTTTTCCTTGTTGTGATTGCGAGGAACTCGTCCTCGTCCAAGGCCAAGCAAGGGCTCAAGCACAAACTCCCACCGGGCCCGGCGATGTCGCCAGTCCTGGGCAACCTGCACCAGGTGGGCGGGCTTCCGCACCGGAGCCTGCGGGAGCTAGCTCGGCGGCACGGGCCAGTGATGCTGCTGTGGCTGGGCACGGTGAGGACGGTGGTGGTGTCTTCGGCGGAGGCTGCGAAGGCGGTGCTGAAGACGCACGACGTAGATTGCTGCAGCCGGCCGGCGTCCCGAGGACCCAAACGGCTGAGTTACGACCTCAAGAACCTGTTGTTCGCGCCTCATGGCGTGTACTGGCGCGAGATGCGGAAGCTCTTCATGGTGGAGCTCCTCAGCATGCGCCGCGTCAGGGCTGCCGCGTATGCACGGGAGCAGCAGGTTGCCAAACTTGTGAGCAACCTGAGCCGCCTGGGCGGCAAACCGGTGGCCTTGAACGAGCACATCTTTGGCCTCACAGACGGCATCATTGGCACGGTAGCGTTCGGCAGCGTATACGGGGCTGACCAGTTCCCGCACAAGGGGCGCTTCCAGGAGGTGCTGGACGAGGCCATGGACATGATGGCCAGCTTCTCTGCCGAGGACTTCTTCCCCGGCACCGGCGGCCGTCTCGTGGACCGCCTAACAGGCCTCTTGGGCCGCCGCGAGAGGGTCTTCAAGGAGCTGGACGCCTTCTTCGAGCTTATCATCGAGCAGCACCTGGACCCGGCACGCCCCAAGCCGGACAACGGCGGGGACCTCGTCGATGTCCTCATCGGCCTGTGGAAGGAGCAGCATAGCACAGTGCGCTTCACCAAGGATCACGTCAAGGCCATCATCCTGGTACGCAATTCAGTTGGATGTACTCTATATATTCTGGTACAGATCAATGTGTGTGTATATATATATATATATATATATATATATATATATATATATATTATACTGTATATATTCTGGTACGTATGTATGCGTGCAGGACACGTTTATTGGCGCCATAGACACGAGCTCCGTGACGATGCTGTGGGCAATGTCCGAGTTGATACGGAAGCCGCGCGTACTCAGCAAGGTGCAAGACGAGATCAGGGCAATGGTGGGCGGCAACCATTTTTGGAGGGTGGAAGAAGACCACGTCCCCAATCTCACCTACCTCAAGATGGTGGTCAAGGAGACTCTGCGGCTGCACCCACCGGCCACCCTGCTTGTGCCGAGGGAGACCATGAAGCCCCTCGAGATCGGAGGCTACGACGTGCCTGCCAAGACGCGGATCCTTGTCAATGCACGGGCCATCGGCAGGGACCCCCTGAGCTGGGGCTCCGACTCAGAGGAGTTAAACCCGGACAGGTTCCATGGCAGTGACATCGACTTCAACGGCGCCCACTTCCAGCTCCTGCCTTTTGGCGCCGGCCGGAGGATATGTCCTGGCCTAGCCATGGGGGTCATGAACGTGGAGTTCACGCTTGCCAACCTGCTATACTGCTTCGATTGGGCGCTCCCAGAAGGGATGCCGCCCGAGAATGTGAGCATGGAAGAGGCCGGCGCCCTCACTTTCCATCGGAAGGCGCCGCTGATTCTCGTGCCCACGCCGCAGGGTGGCTCTTCCGCAAATATGCATATCACCTCTCTAGCTTCCAATCATGTGTTGAATTAATATTAATGCACCTTAAGTTTAGCTATTTGGTGCTTTTTCATCTTGGCGGTACCAATAAAAAATAAAACCAAAAGATGTAATGTGTTTACTATGTATATATATATATCTAATATAAATTTTATCCACAACCGGGTGTAGTAACCCCTAAGTAATTGTCCTCCACGTGTCGGTCTCTGTAGCAGAAAACTAATCGGGTAAGTGGATACCAAAGGATTCGATATGCTCTAACTAACAACTATATAAACCGGTTAATATTTTATTCACAACCAAATCGAGAAAGGTTGTTAAAGCATTTACAACCACAGACAGCAAATTCGGACACCCGAACGCACCTGAGTGGCATCTGGACGATATTTGCGGGCAACGTTCGATCATACCTCATATGCCACGGCCGTGTTCCTCATATCCAAAACTCCAAAACCATGCAATGCTACATATAAACATAATCAACACGTGGTTCATCGGATCACCATTTCATCGTCGCACAAAAGGACCATAGTTCATCGGCCAACAGTGCAAATCCATACTACGAGCTACTTAAAACATAGATAAAATGGGGAAGGGCAGAGGAAATCACCATTTCCTCATGGAAACTTTCCCCATCAGGTCGCCGCGTGGATGTACCCCTCCTTCATATAGGCGTCGGCTTGCGGTAGTGCATCGTTATTGGAGCTGGAGGTGGAGTTGTACATCATGTTGGAGTCCTTGGAGCACGCTTGCATGAGAGCCTCTGGAGCACGCGGTCCCTCTCCTTTGCATGGTGGGCCACCTTCGTCTTGGTCACCGCCTCGTTGTTTGCCTAGCGCTCAGAAAGCTCGATGGTGAGTTCAGAGCGCCTTGGCATTCTTGCAGTAGTGGCACCACATATCTGTCTCTGCCCGCGTGAAAAAGCGGCGGAGAACCGACGCGACGAGCCCAGCCTCAGGATCAACCGGAGTGCTCGCGCGTGCCTGACACGTGGTCAATGCCTCCCCCACCACCACTCTATCTGTGACCCACTGCTGCTCATGGCGGGCTGCTCATGCCTCTGACACGGGCATCCTCGTGTTCCCCGGTGCCGGCGCGGGAACGAGGACTCAACAGTGCCCGGGTAGGTACTTTCCAGAGCAAATGGAACCTGCATTGGTGGTGGTCGTTCGCGTACCTGACGGGTATCGAGAGCTGAGGAAGAGGAGCCGTCGATGTTGCTGTCGCCTTGGTCGAGCCGCTGCCTTATCAATGCCATGCAGAGGGCAACCTCCTGGACATCGCCGGGCTCTGCATTGCGGTGTAGGCTTGACTAGTCGTTAGACGCGTTGGATTCTCCTCCGGTGCTAGCGCTGCTAACGTCGCCGTCCATCGATTCAGATTGGAGGGGTTTGAAACTGAAGTGGATGGAGTAGGGAGTGAAGTGGAGTGTGGATTAACTGTTGTCTAGAGTTTTACGGATAACATATTTGTGGGGCACTGGTGTGCCTGGCTTGGCCAAACCGACGTGACGGACGCGCCAGGCTGTGCTAAGGCCACCCTATATCTACCCTATATTTAGGCTGGATATGAAGGGGGCCGAACAGCCCAGACACTTGATGCCGGTTTAAGGCACCCGACTGGGTCTTTTTTTTACTGGTCAATGACCGCACCGTCCGTCCGGGCGTTTGGGGATGGTTTGGGTTGGCTAGTTTGGGGGACGGTTTGGGTTGGCCGGCGGTAGATGCTCTTAGCCGGGTACTAACTGCACCAGCACATCTGGTTGAATGGATAATTGCTAGTCACGTGCATGCTCTTCCAAAATTGTTTCCATGCATAAAAGGGTCTATGACACCAGGGCATGTCCTGAGGTTTTGGGGGCCAGGGCAAAAACAAAAACTAGGGGCCTTTAGTATAGACAATATAGCAATAATAATGGATATATGAAATGTTACTGATAAACACTTAAACACATGAAAAACAATCTATATATGAAATAATTATACTTGTTACTTTAAAAAAATTAACATTCCTCGATGTGAAGTAACTTATCTCGATGTCTATCTAATCAAATAATTTCTTCTTGATGCTTAATTTACCAAACAATTTAAACTCTCTTGGGTCATTGATGTTGATCTCAAATAGTTCCTCAATAATTGCATATTTGTAAACCTTCTTTCAACCGATGCGACAGTTATATGCACTGCAAATAAGATGATAAACAATAGATGCATTATGACAAAAATCGACTTCTCTAACATGCTTGAATATCACCATAGTAGACATTACACCATCTGACAAACTAAAATTTATAATATCACCATAGTCAACTCTAGCAGATTTTACTTGTGCACCTGTTTGTTGAAATAATTATACTGTGAGGGCGACTTACATTTTTATCACCGATATATATGTCAATATTGTCCTCTTGTCTAGATTCAGAATTCCAATCAATTTGTTCCTCTTCCTCAACAACAATGGTGAATTTACCATTTCGGATCAAGAAGGACCAGCATTATTCTTGAAATTTTCGCAAAAGCGTCTCCCTGATTGTAACAACACATTTTTCAGCGTGCTGGAAGTAAATACAATTGACATCAAAGGTTGATCAATGCTAGCTACCCACCATTTATGCAATGGATAAATTACTTAATCAATAGAATCGTATAGGGATTAGAGACGCCCGGGAATAGAGATCTGCAATAGGAGTAATAATATACCATGGATGAATTGGATCATCTTTTTTTTTCTTCTCGACTTGGATTGGATCGTCCTTGGTTGTAGTAGGGCGTTCAGCCATGACCATGTGGATTTGCATGCAAGTCCAACACCTAGAGTCGGGACAGAAAGCGGCATCGCGTACCGAGTATTGACCCCATCTTGCGATCGGGGCGCCCGGGAATACAAATCTGCATCGGTGAGACGACAAACTGCTGGTCTAAACTAGGGAAGAAATTATGGGAGAAAAATACGCCGTTGGGTCAGTAGATTACTAAGAAGAATCGCTAGGTTTGCCTGTGTCCACGCCTGACTACATCCCTAACCCATGCCCGTAGTTTGTTGACCAATGGCCCGTAGGCTACCTGCAGACCTGGGGAGGGCCCCCTGAATTTTGGGGGCCCGGGGTGGCCGCAGCCCCCCCCCC
>NC_057810.1:9146164-9149360 GCF_018294505.1 Triticum aestivum
TTTTTTTTAAGAATGGAGTATATTGTCTTATACAAAAGAAAATATATAGTATGAATTATGGAATATCTCATAAAATTATGTATATATGCTGGCGGCCGGACACCGGCGAGGACGGAGTAAATTGACAGCAAGTATTGCGTGCCAATTTGAGCGACATATATGATTTTTTTTAGTATGTTTAAAATATATACATGAAGTAGTACGTAGTATATGCTACACAAAATTAGTATGTAGTCCTAGAAAATGAAGCATGGATGGAGTGTACCGCAGTGATGGTTACAAGTAGGTCGCTGTTAAATTCAGGAACTCCCAAGTCTGTGATTTATGCTCAAATGCTGCCTAAGGTGGATAAGAAGACCCGAAAACTACATCGTTATTTGCTAGGAAACCACCGTAGATTTCTATGAAGAACAAAAGAATGTTATGCATGCTAGCATGAAGAAAGGATTATATTTGTGTACCGAAAAGGACTGCAGCCAAAAATGAAGATGAAAACGTAGTTCCCATTCATTTGTCCAAACTATGGTATAGGAGAAGCAATACACTCTTAGTTTATATAGTATGTAGTATATCCCGGAGAAATTATATTAAGTACTTACTACCAAAGAGGTATGGAGTACGTATACAAGACTAGTATATAGTATATAGACAAGAAGTAGTATGGAGTATATACACACGGGTAGTATGAAGTATGTATTGCTGGGTTGTTGGTTTTTGGGTAGCCAAACAGTCTTGTCGCCTGAGGTGGTGTTGAGTATGTAGAAGAAAATTGTATTGAATATTAACAAAACAGTGTATGTAAATATTGAAAATCCGCGACGACTACGCTCACTGTAATCTTGCTCATTCAATTGTGTCGGGATTCCATCTGCTATATTAGCTTTGTACATGTTGGGTGAATTTTTCTGTGTATATATAGTTCTCCAGCAATGTCGGTATTAAATGATGTATAGTGTCGTTCCTGTTCTGACTTCTGACATAGGGTGCATGCATCGTACTCGACTGCTATGCCCAACAACCACAACTTCAATTGAATGCATCACGCTCCTCAACCTCCCACCTACTCCTCTTCTCCACAGACGGTGGTTGAACAATCAAGAGTTCAAGCTCCCTGCAGTGAATTGAATTCATGATTTTTTGTGGAAAAGACTCTACAATTTTCATTTTCATGATTCATTGCAGCGTCTCCATGTGCTCCTCGTCCGCCTCCATGTATGTATGGACTATATACACAAGAATATTATGGAATACGAAAACACGCTGATATTTAGAAATGTCCATAGCTAACCTGATACAGTCCCCCATCTCAGATTTTTAAGCTCATCTCGAGGAACGAGGCAACAAATATAGTACTATTATGTAAGCGTTTTTATCTATTCGTGTAAGCGTATGGTAACAGCCTGACAACGAAATAAATGATGTCTCATTCTCACGTCTCAGAATTGAAGCATGCGACCACGTTCACGGGATCATGACCGATAAATTGCAACATCCATTAAATATCTATTCATGTGCATGCACTCATGAGCCGTAGCAGCTACAAGTACAACCCTTGCAAACGATGGTGCCTCCGCGGTTGATGCCTGCCACTCATGGACGCCGGAGAAACCATTAGTCAACCAGAAACTCCAATGACAAAGGAAAAAAAATTAAAAGAACACTGATTGATGACATTGGTGTATATGCATGCATCCACGCATACCTAACTCCATCCCCAGATGTTGTAGTCTGAAGGATCTGGATCATCAGAGAAGCCAATTAGCGAAAAACAACTATGGTGAAGGCTAGAGAAAACCGATTACTTGAACACCGACACTCGTTATGAGTGGCAGCCAGTGGACTTAAACACCGCCAACCCTTAATCAGCGGCAGCCAGGGGAGCAACGATGGGGTTAACTACACCCGGTAGTAGGTGTCTGTGAGTGTGCGTGTGCGTGTGTGTGTCGTGGAATAAACATGCTATATCTACAAAACATAGAGCGAACACCTTTCGTTTTCACCCCAAGTCAATGCAGATTTGATACCTTTGGGAAGACATGCCACATACTCTGGCGACACGTTTTGAATTTTGGTTTCACTATTACCTTTCTTATCAATTAAATTGAGAGCCCGTCCGATGCAAAAATTTACTCAAGAACCTCCCTTCTCCATGAGTTTTCTATGAAAACAGAACTCGTCTACCCCAGCCCATATTCCTCTTCTCTGGTTGACTCAAATCCACTAACCGGCTGCAGGCGCCACTGCTACGTTCGTTTCCAATACAATAAGAAACCAGAGTTTAGTCTCTCCTCCCCCTTTATGTCTTAATCCTGACATACAGTCTCAGAACATTAGTTCCGTTTATTTCCGTATATAGATGTAAATCTAAATCTCCTTTGGTCCCATTCATCGAATCTCTCGGTTTGTTTAAAGGTCATCCAGTCTTCTCGAACACGGGATTGCGGTATCATGTCTTTCTCCACTAAACATGGGTTTGCAGAAGCTTGCAACACCTCGTGATCCTACCACTGTCCAGTTATATAAGTAGGGGTAGGGAGCACTCGGAACGCATAGATTGATATTGTTGAAACCTAGGCAACACGAAAAGAAAATCCAAGAAGACAGTAAAAAAGCAATACAAGTTGCCCTAAATAGCAGTAGGGTCATTTCGGTGTGTCTCCAAAGGCTCAAAACCCATGTATATACATTACTTGTGTATATACAAGCCGCCCCCATGTGAACAGCCCATGATATTATTGGTGGTATGTGTACACCAGCAATGCAGTTCTACCCCGTAAAAGTAAAGTAAAATTACTCAACTTATTATTGTTCTATTCTACATGAGTTGTATGAGTCCGTCCCAACATCCCGATAGGTAAAGATGTGGTGCGCTCATGCAGGCATCACTCGGGCAACATGTCCAACAAAAGAAGACCAAAGCACTTTTTTTAAGATGGAGATATTTCCAAGACAAACTACAGGCAAATCAAGGAGTCGAGAAGAACGGAGGATGGCAAAGACACCCGGGTATAGTCACGAAGGACAAAGTAAACCCTATGCGTATGTGGTGGACGCAGGAGAAATCATTAGTTAGCAAGAAACTCCAATGGCAGAGGACAAAAAACTCAAAGAACATTGATTGATGACGTTGGTGTATATGCATGCATCCATGCACATGTTTTTTAGTTGCATCCACGAATACGTTGAGAGAGAGAGG